>NC_044986.1:89699332-89860825 GCF_008728515.1 Papio anubis
CGGTTATTGAGCGGAGTTGGGGGTCAGGTTGCAAAAGGAGAGCCCCCTCCCCCAGGCTGTAATCACCACCCGGCCCGCCGCTTCTGCAGCCGCGAGTCTAGGGCGGAGCTGTTCGGTTGACAGAGCACAGAGCGGGTGGGGCACGGGCGAGCAGTTGCACAGCCTGGGAATCTGCCTCCAACCGGAGCCCAGGGGCCGGCCCCACCTTTCCCTGGGTCAACCCTCAGCCCCATTCCCTTGACCCTCAGCATCCTTCCAGGCCCAGTTCGCTTCAGAGGCGCGAGACCTGTAAGAAGGAAGAAGCGAGCTCAGCCTCAATCACCGTCCCCACCCCACTTTTGGGGCCGCTGAGCTGGAGAATTGAAGGGGGCCGGCGCCGAATTACAGCCGCTCCCTTCCCAGCCTCGCCCCGCTTTCCTTCTGTCCATGATGATTTTCTTATTGTCAGGCGACAGCCAGGCTTCCCGCGCTCCTGGGACTGGGCGGTTGGGAGGGGGCTCTGGAGCCCACGCCTATGGTCGGGCCTGGCAGGGATGACCCCAGCCCCCTGGCTGGTGCAGCGGGAACAGCTGGTTCCTGCCGGGGCGGGGAAGCGTGGACAGCTTGGGCCCGGGCGCCTGAGAGGCACTCGGGGCCTCTAAGGCTTGGCCACTGTCATGGGTCGTGTGGTTGTCGCTTCCGCCCCCGCCACGCCCTCCTCCTTGGACGCGGATTCACTGGCAGATGTCGGGGACCTGGCGCCCTTGCAGGGGAGGCCCCCAGGAGCCTGAGGCGGGGACTTGAGACGCTTGGGGGCCAGGATGGGAATAACTAGCGGAAAATGTAACTGAACTCTCAATCCCAGTCTGTTGTAGAAGCTCCTGGGACAAGCAGTGGAAAGTCCCCGCAGGATGCTTCCCACGATGTCCTAGGCGGTTGCGGCGCCTCTTCGTGGGGAGCGCAGCCCGGAGCTGCGGGCAGGGAAGCGCTGGGGGTGGCCCGTCAGAGGCTGGGTCTGGGGACCCGAGACCAGGCCGGGACAGGAGAGGCAGACTCCAAGTTCTGGGAGCATCCCCTGAGCCTTATCCTGGGCGGGAGCAGCCTGCCAGCTGGCCTCAAACACCGCGTCCTTTGAGATACTGGTCATACATGTACCCTACAACAAAGTATAATATGTGTACATCAAATTTAAGAATAATGAATGAGGGAGGGCTTGGAGGCTCTTTGACCAGATCCAGTACTTGGCGAGGAGGGAGGATTGCTTGAGGCCAGAGGTTGGAGACCAGCCTGGGCAACACAGTCAGACTCCATGCCTACAAAACAAACGAAGGAAAACAAACAGAAAAGAACCAAATTAGCCAGGCATGGTGGTGCAGGCCTGTGGTCCCAGCTCTTCGGGAGGCTGGGAGGCAGGGCGGCTGCTTGTGAGCCGAACACTGCCTCCAGCCTGAAGTGACAGAGCAAGACCATGTCCCAAAAAATGTGTATGTCTGGGTGAATGTATAGGTTTTACAACTATTTTGAAGGCGGCCTTTTTAACTTTAAATAGAGCATTCTGGAGGCTTGCTTATTGGCATTTCCCTGGGATTCGGTGCCCGAGTGCCTTCCCTATTTCAGGGTCTCCATTCTACCAAGCCCTGCGCCTACAGAGGAGTTGGCTCCATGAGTGTCTCCGCCCAGCGTCAGCCTGGAGAACAGTGTAAGAATTGTGAATAGGGGAGCACAGAATTCAAACCTTGCAGCCAAGTCCTCAAAGAGCTAGAAAGCATAATAAAAGCAGGGTAAATGGGTACAGGACGAAACACTGCAGGCATGGATGGCTGAATCAAGGGATGGCATAGCAATTTCATTGAGAAGAGTGCTGTACCCAGTTGTCGGTTTTAATCAGTTGGTCCACAGCCTGCGGTAGCTAACCAGTAGCCCCCAGGGCCTGGGAGAGTTCACAGGACGTGTCAGGGGGTGGCTGCAGTTCCTTCCATGGCATAAGAGCACCATCCAGCTGATTGGGAGGAGGGTCATGGCAATTTAGGATGGGGCCGCACTCCAGTGGAGCACTAGGCTAACCATGCCACAGACCATCGGTAGGAGCCTTTAGGTACTTGCTTACACAGCAGCTAACATCAAAGCGCTTGTATGGAGAAATTTATCTGTATCTGCGCTGGAACGGAGTTGTCTTTATCGCAGTTGAGAATTCTTCTGGGTTTATGTTGCCAGTTCATCATCCAGCTCTCTGAAATCAGGCCTCCCAAATTTAGCAGATGTTGGGGAGGATAGAGGGAGTAAGCTTGAGCTGGCTGGTGAGGCTGCTCTTTCCTTTCTGTTCTGTGAGTGTGATGGTGTTTGAGATACATGGGGCTATGGTTCAGGAGCACTTCACATGTGCAAATATGGAGACAGCACTCACTACACATTTGGGCTCAAGATATTGATTAAAATTATTTATCCACACACACTGTGACTGTAACTTTTGGTTGAGGTGCAAAGCAAAACTAACCGGAATTTATTTTTTCCTTTTCCTGAATTTTATAGATAAGATTAATTCTTTACCCTAGATGTAAACAACCTCAGCACATTTTTTGCCTCATTGGTGGAAAACTTTGGGCTTTTCCAGTTACCGAAAAGCATTTTCGTGTTCTCTTTTGTATCTGGATTACGAGCATCACTATTTCTTGCATATTGGGGTATTCATGAACTGAGCCACCTGTTTCTATTTTCAGGGCCGTCATCTGATAGCAGATGGCTGCAAGTGACTAATGAGCAGGAGGCAGCAAGTGTGGATCTGCTGAGCAAAGGGATATTCACATCCTGAACCCAGTACGCTAAAAGGCTGGTGGGAGATTGCATCACAATCCCTCAGAACAACGCGCGGCAAAGAACTTATAAATATTTTATTTCTAGGGTTTTATATTTAATATTTTTGTTATAGGTGACTAGAAGTGAGAGAGAAGGTAGAAGCCACAAATAAGAGGATACCACTATGTGCCAAATATTAACTCCTTAAGGTTGAAATAATAAATCATATTATAAGCTTACGTGAAATCCCAGCAAGGTAACACTTTAAAAATAAAATTCAAGTACTTAAAAGTGCAATATATCTTACAGAAAAATTCATTAGACTGAGAGGAGTGGGAGAATAATTCCCCAAATTCATTTTAAAAGTCAATCAATTTTAAAGATTTCTTCAAATTACTTCTGGGATTTAGGAGCAGATTACTACTTAGAAACTGGTGAAATAAAATAATCCAACTGATAAATAGAAAATGGTAGAAATAAAGGAAAAATAATCCCATATTCTACCTTTTGCTCTACAGGCGTACCTAAAGGGTAACAAAGAGCTAACAGAAAAGCTATACAAAAGTTTATATTTAATATATAGAAAGAATAATAGAATTAAAAGGCTGAAACCATTTCTTGACCTCCTAATTTATCCAGTTTGCAGTTATCTAATCCCTGCTCTTTCTTTGGACAATAGAGAGGAAAACATTGAATTTAGTATTATAGAAATAAACATTTTAATGTAAAAATTGGGTACTTTCGATTCATGTGCATGTAAGCCAAAATAATATAAGAGGTTTGTGAGTTTGTCTGAAAGTCAGAAACCCAATCCCTACGATAGCATCAATGACAACATTATTTAAATGGAAAGCAGCATCATAGAGGAGTCCAGGCAACTTCTACTGCTATTCCAGCAGGATTATGAAATTACCGCTCGTCTGAAGAGTCTATCATGGGGCTACATCGGATCTGCACTAAGTGCTGAAGAACCGTGTGCAAAAGGTTCTAGAAGTCTCCGATGCCTAGCTGCCAAGAATTGCTGACAATGACTTACCAGCACACTCTTATCTTTGGAACTGTATGTGCAAATTTTCTTGTTTACAAATTTTGGGGATTCATCTAGGGAAGAGGGTTCTAGAATATAGAGTTCGTTTTAGAAAATTATAGTTATTGCTGCTTAGGACAAAGAGATTCAAAACAGCTGCTAATATCACAAAAGAGACAGCCTAGAAATAATGTGTTGCGTTAGAAAAAATAGAGCGTCATCTATAAATTGTGCCAGAAAAAAATCTGGTTTCCAGCCAAACTTTTGTTTTTGTAAAAACATATCATCTAACACTTGTGTGTGTGGCCTGTGTGTGAACCATGTGTATATGTATTTTTTCATTTTACTGTTCTTGCTTAGAGATTTACATAGATATTTTTGAGAGAATTAAACTGAGAAGCAAATAAAGATTGGTATATACCATGTTTTGTGAATGAAAGATCCAGTATTCTTTAAGTTCCAGTGTTCTTCAGAGTGGTGTATATATTCTCTGCAACACCAATACAAATTCCAAAATTTATTTTTATGAAATGACCCATTTGATGATATGACATTTGCATAAGAATGTGAAGGACCTAGCATAGACAAAGAATTCTAGAGAAAGGGAAAACAAACCTGGAGGAGTTTTTACTACTACAAGATTTACAATAAAAGTACAGTAATTCAGAGCGTGTGTTATTGACACAAGAATGAACATATAGATCAGTGGAACAGAATGGAAAGCCTAGACATAGATCCAGCCATAAACAATCAATTTAACAAAAACCAAGGCAAGAAGATAGAGAAATAGAAGTCTTTGCAGAAAATGGTGCTGGAACAACTGAATAAATACACTGAAACTGTGAATATAGACCTCTACCTTATCCCATAGACAAAAGCTAACTTGAGATCATTGTAGATGTAAACATAAAAACTAAAATTAGGCCAGAGTGGTGTGCAGCGTGTAATCCCACTTACTTTAGAGAGGCTAAAGGTGGGAATCACTTAAAGGTCAGGAGTTCAAGACCAGCAACATGGCAAACCCTGTCTCTACTGAAATAGAAAAAATTAAGAGAAGCTGGGCATGGTGGCGTGCCTGCTAATTCCCAGCTAGCAGGAGAAAGGAGCTGAGACAGGAGAATTGCTTGGACCCGGGAAACAGGTTGCAGTGAGCTGAGATCGTGCCACTGCACTCCAGCCTGGGCTACAGAGTGAGACTCTGTCTCAAAGGAAAGAAGTATATGTTATTTCTAGAAGAAAATATAGGAGAACATCTTCATCAATTCTGGATAGTCAAAGACTTTTTAGGCAAGGCTCAGAAAGCAATAACCATAACCACAGAAATTAAACTTCTGTTTCAAAAAGTTAAATTTAATTAACCATCAAAATTATAAAATGCTCATCAAAGTTACTGCTAAGGAAATAAAAAGAGAAGTCATTAACTGGGATATATTCCTTATAGCACAGACATGTGACACAAGGTTTATACCTGAAAGTTATACAATGCATCTGTACATCTATAAAGACAATAACCTTTAAAACAATGAGCAAATTATTAGACACTTCACCAGAGAAGATATACAAATATACAATAAATATTTGAAAAGCTGTGAAACTCATTATTTGTGAGGAATACAAGTATATTTATGAATAATATACTTTAATATATAGAATTAAAGCCATCATAATTTACCACTTGATGCCCTATCTACAAAAATGGCTAAGACTGTAAAGATTGGCAAAACTACATGTTAATGACCATATGAGATAACTGGAATTTCAACACGTTTCTAGTTGGAAGGTAAAATGACCTAACCACTTTAGAAAATGATGTGGCAGGCCAGGCGCGGTGGCTCACTGTAATCCCAGCACTTTGGGAGGCTGAGGCGGATGTATAACGAGGCATGTGCCACCACCCCCAGCTATTTTTTGTATTTTTAGTAGAGACGGGGTTTCACCATTTTGGCCAGGATGGTCTCGATCTCTTGACCTCGTGATCCACCCACCTCAGTCTCCCAAAGTGCTGGGATTACAAGTGTAAGCCAACGTGCCCGGTGTAGAGCTGTTTTCTTAGAGGTGCTTTGAGGGATTAGAAGCGGAAGAAAATTTCCAAGCATAAGTTTGTAAAATATGCAAGGTAATAAAAAACCCAGAATTGTCTAAGTTGTATACCTTTCATGTATATTCTGCTCTTTTAGTCTTACTTTATTTGTCCCTATCTGTAGACTATGGTGCCATCCAGGATTTTTTACATTTTGAGATGAAAGTGGCTTTTTTTTTTTTTTTTTTTTTTGAGAGGGAGTCTTGCTCTCTTGCCCTGGCTGGAGTGCAGTGGCATGATCTCGGCTCACTGCAACCTCCACCTCCCAGGTTCAAGCGATTCCCCTGCCTCAGCCTCCCGAGTAGGTGGGACTACAGGCACATGCCACCTCGCCCAGCTAATTTTTTGTATTTTTAGTAGAGATGAGGTTTCGCCATGTTAGCCAGGATGGTCTCGATCTCCTGACCTCATGCTCCGCCCGCCTCGGCCTCTCAAAGTGCTGGGATTACAGGCGTGAGCCACCATGCCTGACTCAAAAGTGGCATTTTTTTAATTAAAAAATTATGTAAATGTTGCCCTTTAAGGCCCTGCCACCTCTTTGTGGCACTTAGGATTTGCACATTGAAATCCCCTGCAGTCAAACAGTATCAGATTTCACAGATCTCATAAGTCTGGTTTCCCTGTTTCCCAGGTCCTCATAAGCTGTTATTTTGCCAAAGCTGAGATAATGAAAATTAAAAAACAAAAGTAAAACTATTTGGTTAGAAAATATTATTTGGAAAGAACAAATAACATTACATTTTTGCCCACAAGCTGATGATGCATTACATGAGACCAGAGAAGGATTTTAGGAAATTGTAGTTTCTAGCCTAAAGAAAGATAATTTGAAAATTGTGCTTTGCTTATTTCTTTTTGTTACATTATTTGAGAATAAATGTTTATGTTTTATTCCTAATGCATTGTGGTGAGTACAGTCAATACTGTGGTGCAATTATAACAAAATACAAATAGGCTAACAAATCCATGAAATAATCATAATAATGCAGCAATGTATTCACTAAGTAACCATTTATGAGATCAAGATTTTACTCTTTCATTATAGATATGGGAATGCAGCATTGTCAGTGGAGATGTATTCCTGTAAGAAATACAAGACAGAATAAAATATATTTGTAGAAATTCTGATATATTTGATTTTAATTATAGTCACCCATAGTTTTAATCAAGATAAAATAGATGGCAGGATATTATTTAGATTATTTAGCTTTGTCAACACAAATATAAAAGGAAAACTAATTCTCATAATTTTCCTATTTGCTCCATTATATTCGAACATTGGACAATGTTTGATACTCTGTGTCATACTCATTTTTTTTAATTTTATTTAAAACTTTTAAAACTATTAAGTTATTAAATTGGTTTATAAAATATCTCAACACCATAGCAATTTATTAAATGTATCTCATGTTTCAAAATCCTTACTTTAGAAATACATCAAAATTATTTAAAATCTAAATAATATGTTTCCCAAAATATGCCAGCACAAAGTAATGAATGGTTGACTCTGTAGTGAACCTAATGATGAATGATTAAATTACAAAAATTTTATCCCTAACTAGTGTCTTCAAAAGGGGCAATTTCAGTAAAAATTTTAAGTTCAAAAAAAATCTTTAAAAATACAATGAAGACATGAAGCTTGAAACTTCTAAGTTAAAAAAATTGTAGAGACAACTTTTTCAGACAAGAATATATAATTGTTTTTTTTTTCATTTTTTATTCTCTCACAATCATAGAGAATCAGGCCAATAATAAAGTTAGAAATTATTCAAGAATGTCAGATCTGCTTGAAATTTTTATAAGGTAGATATAAACAAATAAAATCTTTGTTTTTGTAAAGGGGGTTACAAAGGTTTTCTTTAGACCAGGAACCAATTTCCTTTTTTTCTTCTTCTTCTTTTTTTAGACGGAGTTTTGCTCTTGTTGCCAGGCTGGAGTGTAGCAGTGGCAGGATCTAGGCTCATTGCAACCTCCGCCTTCTGGTTTCAAGCCATTCTCCTGCCTCAGCCTCCTGAGTAGCTGGGATTACAGGTGTCCACCACCACACCCGGCTAATTTTTGTATTTTTAAGTAGAGACAGGGTTTCACCATGTTGGCCAGGCTGGTCTTGAACTCCTGACCTCGTGATCCACCTGACTTGGCCTCCCAAAGTGTTGGGATTGATATAGGCGTGAGCCACCGTGCCCGGCCACTGGGAAACATTTTCTATATATGTTCCAAATAAGTGATATTAAATGCTCAATGACTATTTCTTCAATAACAAGCCAGCACTAGTGTCAGGGTTGGAAATAAAAACATTAAAATTATTCCAATTATTCATCTTGAAATAAAATTTAAAGAGCTATCTTTTTTGTTGTGGTGATTCTTCATCAGGTATGCATGGATGATAAGGCATAAATGTCCAACGTAAAACATTCCAGACTAAAGACGGGGTCCTTATCACACGGTCGTGAAATATTAGGCTCACAGACACTTCAAAGGGTGAGAAAAGTGGAATTTATTAAGCAAAAAGGATAAAGGGGAACCAGGGACCCTCAGCAGTGTGAGAGTCATGCTAGCATCGGCTTCCTGCCTCACAGATTGAATTCCAGGTTCCACCCAGGAAGGAAAGGGGCCAGGCTCCCCACTATAAACACAGCGAACTTCCCGGGGCTCCACCCCAGTGCACACTTCTCCCATTGTGCAGGCCAGTTGGAGGTTCTCTGATGACCCCTTTATACTCAGCTGCCTCATTCCTCCCTCTAAAGAAGCACATCTAACTGCCATTAGAATAAGGATACTGCTTCCATCTGTCAGGGGCAGTTTTGGGAAAACAGCACTCAGAGTCCCCTCAGAGGCCTATCTAAGGGTCCCTGGGAGAAGGGGCCATTGTCCAAGGCTCCAGCTGCATGTACATCCAAAGTTTGATGGCTGAAGGTGAGAAAAGACACAGCACGTTATTAGAAAACATGTATCAAAACAAAATGATCCACACCTTCTCTTCTATTCCTCAGTTACTTCACTTAGGATAATGGTCTCCAGTTTCATCCATGTTGCTATGAATGCCATTATTTTGTTCCTTTTTATGGGTGAGTAGTATCCTTGGCATAAATGCAGTCTAGGGAACTCCAAGGCTACTGAGAGTAAGTGGGATAGAGACATGCATGAGAGTGGATAATTCTTATTCTCTAGCCCTCCCTGCTTCATGAGTGCAAGCTGCTTTGGCACTTATGAGTGGCACCTGCCAAGGTTGCAAGGACTCAGGGTGCAAGGACGGAAGGGGGAAAGAGGACATTCTTCCTTCTCTCCCTCATGTACCCTGGGCATATCTACTAGGAAAAGAAGGGAACCAGGTGTGCCTGCTCCCCTCTTTCTAGATGGGTAGCCATTAATCTTCAGTCTATACCCCTTTCAAATGTATCCTGAACCCCTGGGACTCCTTTGAAAAAACATCTTTTCCTTTCTCCTCCTCTGTCCTCTTCTCAGATAGGTAATTGTGTCTCCATACTGTGGGACATTTTCCTCAGTTGCATCCTCCAAACTGAGAAAAGTTAATTTCCCAAACCTTAAACTGGTTGGCTTAGGACTGGGCTTAGGTGAAGGGAACCAGAAGCCCAACATGCTGGCCAAGGGTCAAGTTTTTTACCAGTTGAGCTTTTGGCCTCCCTCTCCCCTGTGCAAACTGGTAAAAGGGACTTTTGAACTGTCCTTACCCCTCCTCTTGTTTTGTTTTGTTTGTTTTCACCATGTTGGCCAGGATGGTCTCAATCTCTTGACCTCATGATCCACCTGCTGCAGCCTCCCAAAGTGCTGGGATTACAGGTGTGAGCCTGCACAATGGGAGAAGTGTGCACTGGGGTGGAGCCCCGGGAAGTTCGCTGTGTTTATAGTGGGGAGCCTGGCCCCTTTCCTTCCTGGGTGGAACCTGGGATTCAATCTGTGAGGCAGGAAGCCGATGCTAGCATGACTCTCACACTGCTGAGGGTCCCTGGTTCCCCTTTATCCTTTTTGCTTAATAAATTCCACTTTTCTCACCCTTCAGGGGTGTCTGTGAGCCTAATATTTCATGACCGTGTGATAAGGACCCCGTCTTTAGTCTGGAATGTTTTACGTTGGACATTTATGCCTTATCATCCATGCATACCTGATGAAGAATCACCACAACAAAACGATAGCTCTTCAAATTTTATTTCAAGATGAATAATTGAAATAATTTTAAATTAAAAGTCTCAAATAGGAAAAAAAAAGGTCTTATGAATCTATAAGACATACTTCTGTCAGCGTAGCTAATAGGTTTATGTATTTATGTGTTGTGTACACAATGTTTCCCTACTATAGATAACTCTAATTAATTTGTTTAAAGAAAAATAAAAGTACATAAATCAACCATTATATCATAAAAAAGACTAGTCAAATGCTTTTTCAAGTTCATGTGACTTAAGTAAAATCTTTTATAAATAAGGTGGCTGTCAAATTATTGACAAAATAATATTAGAAATGTAGAATTATTAGCATTTTTTTGAAGATGGAGTTTCACTCTTGTTGCCCAGACTGGAGTGCAATGGTGCAATCTCAGCTCACCACAACCTCCACTTCCCGGGTTCAAGTGATTCTCCTGCCTCAGCCTCCCAAGTAGCTGGGATTACAGGCATGTGCCACCACGCCCAGCTAATTTTGTATTATTAGCAGAGACGGGGTTTCTCCATGTTGGTCAGTCTGGTCTCGAACTCCCGACCTCAGGTGATCTGCCCGCCTTGGCCTCCCAAAGTGCTGGGATTACAGGTGTGAGTCACTGTGCCCGGTCTGTTTGTATGTGTTGATCAAGTGATTTCATGCTTATTCCTGCAGAATACTATAAGATTTGTCATAAGGGTTATAAAACTATAAAACCCAGCCCAAGACAGAATGATCTTTGCTTGTGTGATTTTTGATAAGACATGGAATATGTTGGTTTAATGAAAACAGCTAAATTCTGAGTTATTAGTAAAAATACTCTTATATTTAGCCTTAAGAAAATTACTTAAATAAACACCTGAAATTCACAGCTATAAAAATAGTTAACAGGGAATTTACCTTAAATAATGACTATCACAGTTTTCATAAATAATCTAGGTAAAATATTAAATAATTTTGTAAATGTAATGGAATAAATACTTGTAAACAGACTTGTCATATGATTGGGAATCTAAGGTTATTAATAGATATTAAGTAGCTGAGTAATTTCCAACTTAAAAAATATAGGAAAACATTTTTAAATGTTATTAAAAGGTAAATATTTTTGTCTAATTCAAAGCTTCTATAAAAATTATGTATAAAATGAAGTAAAAGGAACCAAGAAATAAGAGATGTAAAGAAAGTTTAAGATATAAACAGGTATTTTTGATAAAGAAGGTAAAAAAAGCAATTTTATGTAAGAAGGAATTTTGTGTGGTAAATTTTTTGCCCTAAAATAAAATGACTGGGTTGTCCAAGAAAGAGAAATATTTAGGTGAAACACAAAGTCTAAGCATATTTTGAATCAACTATGTAAACTGTAATCAGATTAGTTAATAGAAACTTTTTTTTTTTTTTTTTAAGAAAACAGAGTTGTATAATTTAGTTGGGTATGATTAAGAAGAAAATTACAAAACTTTTTCTAGAGCTGGGTCTTTGATATTAACAAAATTACAAATAATTGATTAAAACAAGATTTTAAAATATGTAAAATGTTTTATTTAATATATTTATTTATTTTTGAGACAGAGTCTCACTCTGTCACCCTGGAGTGCAATGGCGCGATCTTGGCTCACTGCAACCTTTGCTTCCTGGGTTCCAGCGATTCCATCTATATTTCTGAGCTACTGTCCATAAATCATAGGCTTCCATAACCCCCTTGGCTCAAGTTTAATAATCTGATAAAACTACTCACAGAACTTAGCAGAGAAATTTTACCTGTGTTTACCAGGTTATTATATAGGATACAACTCAGAAAAACCAAATGGAAAAAACTGTACAGGAAAAAAAAAATGATAGGACATCACTTTACTTTGTGAAAAGGAAAGATGTGGTGGGTAGTAAATATTGGTAAACGGCCACGATTAAGAACTCTCCATCCTTTGTGTTTTGCAGGAACAGCTTACTGCAAATAAATACCCTTTTTATTATGACTTTAGATGATGCTTCCTCTTTTAGATATCACAGATGCACAAACTCTAAATTCTCATTTTTCTCTCATAAACAAATAATTTTATCTTCGGTGTTCAGAACAAAATACTTGTTAAACAAACTTTAAGTTTCTCTCCTTTCCTCAGGCTCCTGGACTCTGCTCCACCTTCAGTCTGAGCTAACACACACCCCACCTTTATGCCCCTCCTAAGAAAAGGCTGACTTTAGGGCAAAACATTCTCTACCCTTGAATCTGATTTTGCCATTCTCCATTCTCCTCTCTTCCTACCACTTTCCTTCTAATCTTGTTTGCTCCTCCATATGAAACACAGCCCTTTTCTGCCCCTTTTGAGATGCTTGTAGATTTGATGCTTGATGCTTTCCCCATTCCAATACTCCTTTAGAATAAAGTCACTTCTTACCTACATCTGAATTTATTTGACAGTATCGAGAAACAGCCTCAGGAGAATAACAATTACACCCTCACAGAGGACATCACAACCCGCCTCCCATCTCAACTCTCACCATGTCTGCCTGTGCATTCCCAGCTTTCCCAGGCTCTGTAGCTTCACTCAATATAAAGCTCCTTCAATGGCTGCTCTGAGCAGGCTGGGACAGCTGTAGTGAAAGCTCCCCAAGAAGAAATGACTATACTATTCATGAACTCCTTTGACAGGTCAAGATTGGCCTTAGCCTGCAGTCAGCGGGCTCAGGTCTCTGATTTTCAGTCAAGGTTATTCATTTGGTTTTTGTTTGTTTTTTGAGATGGAGTTTCCCTCTTGTTGCAAGGCTGGAGTGCAATGGCGTGATCTTGGCTCAGCACACCCTCCGCCTCCTGGGTTCAAGCTATTCTCCTGCCTCACCCTCCTGAATAGCTGGGATTACAGATGTGTGCCATCACCCCCGGCTAATATTGCATTTTTAGTAGAGATGGGGTTTCTCTATGTTGGTCAGGTGGATCTTGAACTCTTAACCTCAGGTGATCCACCCACCTCAGCCTCCCAAATTGCTGGGATTATAGGCTTGAGCCACCGCACCCACCTACAGAATAGATTTATCCACTATCACAAATACTCTGCCCTACAGAAAAAAGAAACTGATTTTTTTTTTTAATCACCAATTGATCTATCACAATTTCTTGTGGAACTGTATTAATTCCTCTGCAGGTAAAGGAAAAGAATTTTTCCTTCTTACCCAGTAATATCCCAAACTAAGCCCTGAGATTCTGCTTGAAACCACCGGTGTACAGACCTCAGATACTTATTACATTCAGAGAAGAACAAATAAAAATAAGAATTTTAACAAATTAAAATATATCATTAGATTTTTTCTGATAGTCACATTCTTGTGTGTTTTTTTGAGAATATTTTCCTATCTTTCAAGCTCAGTCAATAAAATGCATCGTATACTTAATAAAAATGCAAGTTGAAATAAGAAAACAAATCTTTTCAAGATGACACACTCAGGGTGTGGCAGTACTGGCTGGAATGTTAATACACCTGACTCTAGTGTCAAGTCTGATATCCTATCATATGGATCCTCCCACCCCTATTCTACTCATTGAAGTACTCAGTGACCACCGTCTGAAGAACTTCTGCACTGTGCCCCTGGGTGTGCCTGGAGTGCATTTTTCTTTGCAGGTCATTGCACCATCTTGCTAGAATGGATTTTCATTGTCTTTGGGGATAGTTTTTCTCCTTTCCCAATTCTGAAAAAATCCAGATGGTAGGAATTATTTCTGTCTTTTCCCTAAATATCACCATCACCATTCAATTGGCTGATCAGCAATGTGTCTCCAAGAAATAGAAACTGGAATTGTAGAAAGAAAATCTTAATGCCACAAGGATTTAGCTTTTTAGATAAAGGGTAAAGCAGATTTATAATCACCTGCCAGTAATAATTTAAAGATTCAAGTTGATTGTCTACAAATAAAATATCACTGGTTCTGATGTGTAAGTTCTGGATTTAACATGACAGTGTGTACACTGCATGGGACAGGTACTATACATATCTGGACATCATAAAGAGTACTGAATGCCTGCATTTAAACTACTGAATTAGTATGTACCTCACTTGGCCTCAGTAATCTACCTGAAACAAACTCATATCAAAAGTCACTAAATCTCTCATCTACATTATATATATTCTGTAGATACACACTCACAAAATGTACATACTATACGTACAGTTTGAACCAACATGAAGTCCCATTGTTTTTGACAATGTACCACAGGTGGACATTATCGTGGCTAAAATCTATATAATATAGATGAGATTATAAATCTGAAGTTTTAACACTAACAAAAGAAAACCCAGAGCATCTTGGTAAGTCTTGTTTTTATTTTGTTCCTGAGAGTCAGTAGAATGGCAGCTGTATGTTATGTTGTTAGTCCCATATATTTCTGTTAACTTTATTATTTGCAAAAAAAGTTTTGCATGTATTGTATTTGTAGGAAGGTAAAATAATGATTTAAGATCTTTGTTAAATATGGAGATTAGTTATTTATGACAAAAAGAAATGTGCTTTTGTTTATTTGTTCCCAATTAATGTACATTAATTTTAAAATGTATTAAAGCGATAGCAAAGAAAATAAAGAGATGCCATAGAAGTCTCTTTCTCTTCATGTTTGCATGCAGAGATACACTGCTTCCTAAGGATATGTAAGGAGAGATGTGGATTTTAATTTTAGAATCAGATTTTTCAAATGTACTTAAAATATAAGCAGCAAAAATTGTATTACTCAAGCAAATTTCAATCACAGGAGCAGAACTATTTAAAATATGCTTTAATTGAATATACTTCCTAGGTTTCTCCTAGCAATCCTGTTATTGTTTCATGATCCACTTGAAGAAATTGAGATACGTGGAAAAACAGTCATTGCCCGAGATTCCCTTCCATTTTATAAATGCTCCATTTATGCTGAAATAATCGGAATAGACACGATGCTTTTTTGTGCATCTGGTTGGAAGACAGAAACGCCCAAAACTTTTCTATTCAGCTGTTGGATCCACAACTTGCTGCTGAGCTGTAAGTCCACATCAGGAAGCCCAGGTACAAACTGAGAGTTGGCTTCTACCTGGTAATCTAAACATGCTTACTGAGCCTGAGGCGCTATTTTCACACCACCTTCTGCCAACTGCTGCTTTGGCAAAATAAGGATTGGCCACCAATCTACCAACACTACCTCACTTTAAGGCCTGGTATGTCAGCATTCTCTGTCATACTCTGAGACATAGTATGTGGGAGACATGACTCTGTAATTAGGAGCTTAAAGTGTTTCAGGGAGACCACATAAATCTAGTGAGAAGTCAATTAGTAATATATGAGAGCATGTAATTTCATGTCAAGGCAGGGGCTGTGAACTTCATTACATTAGTATGTGAGTTAAAGCAGCTGGGAGAGGCAGACTAGAAAATATAGTTGTTGAGCTGAGTCCTGAGAGAAGGGCAACTGCACCTTACACCTTCTGCGTGCAGGGCTCTCTCATCAACACATCTTCCCCATGCTTTCCCATTGCTCATTTTCCCCCAGTGGAAAAGAAAGGGGCCGGGTGCGGTGACTCACGCCTGTAATCCCAGCACTTTGGGAGGCCAAGGCGGGCAGATCACGAGGTCAGGAGATCGAGACCATCCTGGCTAATACAGTGAAACCCGGTCTCTACTAAAATACAAAACAAATTAGCCGGGTGTGGTGGCGGGCGCCTGTAGTCCCAGCTACTTGGGAGGCTGAGGCGGGAGAATGGCGTGAACCCAGGAGGCGGAGCTTGCAGTGACCAGAGATCACGCCACTTCACTCCAGCCTGGGTGACAGAGCGAGATTCCGTCTCAAAACAAAAACAAATACAAACAAAAAAAAAGAAGGGAAAGGGAAAAGTCCACATGCTGAATGAAGCAAGAGGGACTGCTGGACTTAAAAAGGTGGAGAAATAGGTGGGCCCAGGATAATATTGGTGAGAATGGTGTTTTTTGTTGATTTAGTTACAGAGTTCTTGAGCTCATCATGAATAGAAGAAATAGGGTTGATGCAGAGCGGCTGTAAGCATAGACTTGGGAGCCAGGCTGATTGGGAATATAAGTCCCAGCTTCACCTTTTATGAGCTCTATGATCCTGGACAGGCCACCTCTTAGTATTCAGTTTTCTCATCTGGGAAAAACAGATAACAGTACTTAAATCCTAGGATTCAGAAGAGTTCAAAGATTAACGCAGCTTAAGATAAGTGAAACAAGGGAGAGGCAACTGTTCAGACAAGAAATAAAAGGAAATTGACAAGACAAGGATTTCAATTGGAATCTAAGAATCATTTAGGATATGTGTTACAATTTTAGATTCCCAGGCCTTAGTCCCAGGAATTAAGATTCATTAGTTCTGGGGCCCAAAAGGCTATTTTATAAAAAGAAACTTTAAAAAGTCACCAAAATAACTCAGTTTCTGTATGCCCTTACCAGTTCCCCACTAATGTGAACATCTCGTATTGACATGGTACATTTGTTAAAACTAAAAAATCAATGTTGGCACATTACTACTAACTCCAGACTTCATCAGGTTTTCCCCTCATGTTCTTTATCTGTCACAGGATCAAATCGAGGATACCATGCTGCATTTAGAGAAGCTGCATTTTTCACAAGCTCTTTCAGCTGATGAGAGGGAGGTGGGTGGGGATCACGTCTTGAAAAACACTTGAACCTTTAGAGGAATGAACCAAAATTGCTGCATCCCCAGTTTGGGGAGGTGAAATACAATTTTGAAGAGGAGAATTGGTGGAGGAGATGACTATAGAAGGCTGATTTTAGAGGTAGAGATGGAATCCTCTCCATTAGATGAGAGGGGGTTACCTTCAGAACAAGGCATTAATGCCAAAGAAAACAGGTTTTGGAAGGAAGGGGTACAACCTCATCCTCAGGCTAGATTGAGAATACATGATTAAGGTTGTGAGTAGGTCAGAATCAGCAAGTGCAGCAAATTGGTTGCAAATCAGGTGTTTCAGAGAATGCACACAGAGGGCTCACATAAAGGGAATTACAAGGGTTCAGTTAGCTTGCAAGCTACATACAACCTGCATGTTCCAGAACCTGGTGCTAACGCTTTGGCACTGGGTCATGATGACAGACATCAAGCACTGCCACATTGGAAAGTAGCAGAAAAGGCAAGGGTGAGGCTGGGATAATCGATTTTGTTTGAGGAGGGTTCTAAGGGTCTTGGGTGAAACAGGCTGGAAGAAGAGGTGGATAACACACTTGAAGCTCTGCTTGTGAGTCGGTTTTCACACTGAAGAGACATAGGAGTCACCAGCTTGAGGTGACAGGTAAAGTTTTGTAGAATTGAGACGGTGAAGATGAAGCCATATATTTTTTTAAAGAAGCAAGCAGCTTATTTTGGGAATCCACGGAGGTCTTTTGAAGGAGATACCACTCATATTTTATTAAAGACCTTAGGTTCTGGGACTATCACTGAGTTTTCCTAATCACAGTCCAATTGCTCAGCTTCCTTACACCAATTATAAGAGTCATTTAACCTGTTCCTTTTTAAAGAATGTTAACCATTTTTCACTAGACTCAAGATTCTTATAATGTCTATACCATTTTTCTTTCCCAGTTAGTTGTTCTTTCTGTACCCTAGAAATCCTAAACCACAAGCTGATATTCCTTAAATTTCACATTACGTACATGTTCCATCACTTGCCAGATGTATTTAAAAGAGTTCAATAGTCACAAGGCACAGTGGCTCATACCTGTAATTCCAGCACTTTGGGAGGCCGAGGTGGATGGATCACAAGGTCAGGAGTTCAAGACTAGCCTGGCCAATATGGTGAAACTCTGTCTCTACCAAAAATACAAAAATTAGCTGGGCATGGCGGCAGGCACCTGTAATCCCAGCTACTCGGGAGGCTGAGGCAGGAGAAGCGCTTGAACCTGGGAGGTGGAGGTTGCAGTGAGCTGAGATTGCGCCACTGCACTCCAGCCTTGGCAACAGAGCTAGACTCCATTTCAAAAAAAAAAAAAAGGAGTTCAGTAGAAATTGCCTTAGAAACTTGTGTCATAGGGAGCAGGCTTCAGTGAAGGGCTCCTAGATCTTTTGCATTGCTTGCTGGCACAATGTTGGGCCCAACTGGGTAAATAAGTGGCAGTTAGACTTAAGGTCATCTAATCCTTAACTTGATAGATTCTGGGTGTTCTCTACAAATTTGCATAGAAACTAGCACTTACCTGGGAAATTTCTCTGCCAGCTGTCAAAGATATAGTTCCATATTCAAGGATGCTGTGTGAGGAAAAAATGAAGCCACAGAAATCTTAAATGTGGTTAGGGAAAGGACTGGGGTGATGAAAGATTCTAGCTAACCAGCACACTGCAGCAAAATTAGTTTCTGGAAACACTGCATAACCTGAATACAGAATCAAGAGTAATTTGGTTTTTGGTTAAGATTGGCTTTGGCATGTTTTTTTTTAAACCAAGGAATAGTGTATTTGGAAATGTGGGAAAACTACATCAAAAAACTGAACCTTGAGTTGTAGTAAAATCAGGATTTAGTGTTGTTTGATTTCAGTAATGTATGGGCATCTAGGTTACATAAAAAGAAAATGTGAATAAAAGACCAGAATAAAATTTCTCTAGAAACACTGAGCCCTAAGATTAGATAGTTCATCTCAGAATGAACTATATAAAACTGCCAATAGGCAACTGCTTTTGTGCTACAAAAATGGCCATTTCACTTGGTTCAAATACATATTTCAGATCTTTATCTTTTCCTTGTAATGAAGATGGGAAGTGTTAGTTCACGCTCTACCAGAGTAAAATTTCACTTGTGTCTGTATTACCAATGTTAAAATAACCCAAAGAGTGAAAGTAAATTAGAGCTTTGGTACTCAGATAATCCTTTTCATAGTCACATGTTAAAGAACTAATCTTTCCCAAGTATCAAACTCTAAGAAAACTGCCGTAATTACCACCTACTAGCAACTTAGTTTCCATGCCCCATGACATTTGTTGGAGAACCTGCCCACTCAGTGACATTTATATTCTTATTCTAAGCTGATCCAATTTTTGATTTATCTAAATGACTATATTCCCTTCTAGAATTCAAGCCAAAGGAGAGAATAATGTTAGTGTTCCTTATTCTATTGATTTACTCTTTTTTTTTTTTTTTTTGAGACAAAGTCGCCCAGGCTGGAGTGCAAGCATGATCATGGCTCACTGCAACCTCTGCCTCCCAGGCTCAAGCAATTCTCGTGCTTCAGTCTCCTGAGGAGCTAGGACCATAAGCAGTTACCACCATGCTTGGCTAATTTTTGTATTTTTAGTAGAGAAGGGGTTTTGTCATGTTGGCCAGGCTGGTCTTGAACTGCTGGGTTCAAGTGATCTGCCCACCTCAGCCTCCCAAACTGCTGGGATCACAGGCCTGAGCCACTGCGCGCAACCCTGACTTACTCTTGAAGTCATGAATTTATGTCCAGTGTCCCTCTGCCAAACTGGTTTTTAAATCTTTGACCACTTATAGATGTCAGTACTTCTACTTAGTTAATGGCATATTATAAGGTGCAAACCATCTTATAAACAAGGATTCATCATATACTTTTTCTTCTAAGTTTAATACAGATCATTGATTCTAGTTTGCAATGTATCAAGATATGGTGATGAGTTGAAGATTTTACCTTAGGTACTAAATAATTAAAATGAATATAAATATACCAATATTATCAGGATTTAGTGAGAATCACTGAAGCTGTGTGGCTAGAATTTTAATTCTAAAAAAATCCCAAAAAACAGTCATTTATTTTTAACTAAAATGTAAGCTTGAAAACAGTATGCTAAAGTCAAATTATGTGGTTTAAGTCACCCTCTGCACAGCAACTTTAATTCTACTTTCTGTACTTCCATTTTTTTTTTCTGTGTAACTGAAAACTTCAAACACCCTCATTCTAATTCTACACTATTCCTGGAAATCCTTTCTCTTCGGTG
Organism: Papio anubis; assembly: GCF_008728515.1. NCBI lineage: Eukaryota > Metazoa > Chordata > Mammalia > Primates > Cercopithecidae > Papio > Papio anubis. Next base: position 89,719,286 of record NC_044986.1, read on the forward strand.
TATTTACCTAATTTCATATTCTAATGTGTTTTTCCTCTCAGACACAATAATCAACTATTCAAAGATGCCATCTAATGCATTATGCCACTAAGTATTGTGGCCAAAGTGTTATTTTAAGTGTAATAAATTATCTTAAAATTGAAGGCCAGGCATGGTGGCTCATGCCTGTAATCCTAGAACTTTGGGAGGCCCTGGCGGGTGGACTGCCTGAGGTCGGGAGTTTGAGACTAGCCTGGGCAACACAGTGAAACCCGGTCTCTACTAATACACAAAAAATTAGCCAGGTGTGGCGGCATGCGCCTGTAGTCCCAGCCACTCAGGAGGCTGAGGCAGGAGAATTGCTTAAACCCAGCAGGCAGAGGTTGCAGTGAGCCGAGATCATGCCACTGCACTCCAGCCTGGGCAACAGAGCTAGGCTCTGTCTCAAAAAAAAAGAAAAAAAAAAAAAAGATAAAACAAATATTACATCTTCAACTTGTGTATGGTCAAGGCAACTTACAAAAATGCTTTAAGACATATCAAGACTGATTTAAACCATTTAAGTTAGGCAGAGAGAACACTATGTGAATAGAAGTGTTATAAACACACTTGCCACATTTTAATTAAATAGTTTACTCAGTTTTCTTTTAATATAAACATGAGAAATGAAAACCATATAAATTGTAGCATTTATCTTTTGAAAATAAAACTGCAATCAATACTTCAATCTCTAAGCTCTGCATTCCATAAATGATATTTTTCAGGAGGTGGGGTTCCTAAGGTTTATGGACGTTCTTTTTAAATAGCAGGACATGAAATATGATACCTGCACCCAGGTTAACACGTGGGATAATAAAATGTATTACATCACCTACTGCTGTTAGGGTCCAATTCCTTCTAATTAGTTACATGTGAATTAACACAGATCCTCCTCTTTATCATATCTAGGGAAAATAATTTGAGGTGATCAATGTAGATAAAAGCCCTGCAATGAGCTACTGTACAAGAGAAAAGTAAAACACAAGAATTCCAAAATTCTTAGTGTAATTTTAAGCTTCGATACTTGTAGAAGTAACAATGCTACAAACATTTACAAAACATCATTGAAAAACCTTGTTGTATTTCTTTTACGTTTATTTAGTTTTGCCATTTTTTAAAGTGACAGGGTCTCATTATGTTGTCAAGGCTGGAGTGCAATGGCTATTTACAGGCACAATCACAGCGCACTGCAGCCTCCAAGGCTGAGCCTCAAGTGATTCTCCCATTTAAGACTTGTGAGTAGCTGGGACTACAAGCATGCCTAGCTCCTGAATATTAAGCTTTTGATTTTTCATTTCAGCCCTTCTTAAAGATAGCAGATATTGACTGAAACAAAAAGTTAAAAGCTTAACATTCACCTACCATAAACCTAGAGGCGGGTGTACACACCTATGATCCCAGCTACTTGGTAGACTGGGATATGGGAAGATTGCTGGAGGCCAGGGTTTCGCGGGCTGTGGTGTTATGATTGTGTCTCTGATTGCACTGTAGCTTGGGCAATATAGTGAGACACCATCTATTAAAAATAAAAAGAAGAAATACAATTACACTTCCAAATGATATTTTGTAAAGATTTACAGCATGTACATATATGCTTAGACTTCTGGAGGGCCCAGGCACACTATATTAAAGCTAAAAACTGCCCCAAACTTTCAGGACACCTCATATTTTATTATTTTTACATAATCACTGGATCACCATGTTGCTTGGCACTATGAAATCATCTTTGAATACATTTACTTGACAATAAGGAAATTTATCAGCAAATGAGAACCATTATAGTTCACAAGAAATACACCACAGACATTCATAAAAGTAGATAATCAATAACCAATATTTTCTCTTTTTATGACCCCAAACATGCTAAACTGCTAATAAGAAGGGCTTACAAAGGATGTGAATGGCAAATGTTATCTGGCAGCTTTTGCTTGATAATCACCAGTAACTAGTAGTTACTGGTAAAAGTAGGAAGGAAGAGCCCTTCCATACCTGACAATTCTGGGTCTGCTCCTAGTGGCTTTAGGAGTTGTTAGACTCCCATGTTTTAACAGTGATACTGCACTGATTCCAAATGCAGCAATATTGGGGAAAAGAGAAAACATAAACAGAAAAGTTATCTTTAAAATCTAAAAAGTTAAGCTATTGTTTTAAAAGCCTTACATAGATCACAGCTATCAGCCCACACACTAAGCAAATATCTGTGCGTGGGCAGAAGGAGTCTTCACTTTGGAGTGGTTTTTATAACTCTGTATACATTAAACGGGACAGAAGAGTGTAAGGGTGTGTTGTTACCCTTGACAAGGTCTCGTTCTTTACTATGAAGTACAATCTTAGTTGTCCTTGCGTTTACTTGAATTGAGGTGTTTCTTCTTTTGAAAATACCAACTTTTCTAGTTCTTTAGCAGGAGAGGTGATATTTTCCTGTCTTTTTTGATGAGGGGTTCAGATGTCACATTACCCCTTATTTCTTCCTTCAGAAGAGGATGGCCTTAGCACGCTGAAGATGAAATAAATCACCAGCACTCAAAGACCGATTCTTGGCAGCACTATAGAAAACTTTGTATTGTTCCATCCTTGAAAAAGCCTAAGAATGTCAAACAGAAAAGAGGTACAATTTTAAAAAGGGTTCCAACTTTTTAACAGTCACCACTGATGATAAGCCACACATGCAACTCCTTTAAATAGTTCAGTTACAGCTACTTTTTTTTTTCTTTTTTTTTTTTTTTTTTTTTTGAGGAGTCTTGCTCTGTCGCCCAGGCTGGAGTACAATGGCACAATCCCGGGTTCAAGCAATTCTCTGCCTCAGTCTCCCGAGTAGCTGGGATTACAGGCACCTGCCACCACGCCCAGCTAATTTTCATATTTTTAGTAGCAACAGGGGTTCATCATCTTGGCCAGGTTGGTCTTGAACTTCTGATCTCATGATCCACCCACCTCGGCCTCCCAAAGTGCTGGAATTACAGGCATGAGCCACCGCGCCCGTCCCAGTTATAGTTACTTTGGCTGAGGTTTACACTGCCAAGTTCTGTTACCTCACTAAGGTAATCTCAGGGCTAGAATTAGATTGCTGGAGCAAATGGGAATTTGTTTTATTAAGTTACTTAAAAATTGGGCTCCCAAAGATGTCACAGTATTGTGACAGCCTTCTAAGAGCAGTATCATCTGTTACCTGTGTACTTGTTCCTTAAAGATAATGAATGTACACTTTTGCAAAAAGTTAGTTTATTAGTCTATTCAAACTCTACACAATCTATCGTAGTTGTTATATACTCAAAGCAAATTTTAACTATGCAAGCAGGTGCTGGATTGTATCGAAACATCAAAGAAGTCTAATGACTAAAGCATCAAAAGGCACTACTTCACTTGCACATTAATTATGATAGAAAACGTATGATTTTAAAGTACTTCCGAGGTACCACAGAACATGCCTATTTTAAATGTTCATCCTTGTCAGCTGTAACTTTGCTGTGTACTTACCAAAAGTCACAAACCATAAATATTACTTTGTCCCATAAAAGTTATTATTTCCAGTAAGTACTTCCTGCATCCAGTACTTGAGAAACATACACCTTATACAGTCTAAGTGCAGGTCTCTTGGCTTAGGCACTGATGCTTTGTCTAACAAACCCATGGGACTGACGGCACTGTGGCATATACAGTAGCAAATGACATAAATTTGCAAACTGAATAATAAAAAAAAGTCCAGAGTAGTAAGTGCATTATATATGTAGACATTGCTCAGAATACAATAACAAGAAATCATTTACATATGATTTGAAAGGATAAAGGTTCAAATGGGAAAGATTACAAATGAATTAAATTTGATTAAAATATTCTGAATTATGGTCACAAAAGAGAAGATATATCTATAATTTTCAAATAATGTGGATCCTTGTAAAAACTGTAAAAGATACAGGAAATAGAATGCCAAAAAGGTAATAAGCTCTTCAGCATGTTAGTTAATTTTGATGCTTTCCATTTTTCTAATCACTACTTAATATGACCTAGTCACAGATGCTGGCATTGGTGTTTGAATGAAAACCCACTTAGTAACTTCGTAGCCTTACCTCCAGCTTCCATGCTCTTTCTCTGTCAAGAAGATAAACTGGCGAATACAGGCCATTGTCATGTGCCAAGCTGCGAAGATCAAAGTAGAATCTGCTATAAACGCTGCCAGTAATGCCAATATTATAATTAATTAGCTTCAAGAATTGCCTTTCCAACTCATTCCTGGGGAAGGAGAAACACAACAAAACCAACACAGGACAATGTTAGTTCAAAAATATTATTCTCATGTAAGAAATGTGGTAAAGCCACCATGGACTCTAATTTATTAGATCACATGAAAGAACTCACACTGTACAGAACCCCGAGATCTACAAGAAAGCATGCAACTTTCCCAGTTTTCTTTGAAAACTTAGAAAAACAAAAACAACATGAATGTAAAAACTGGGTTAATAATTTGATTTTCCCTTGTGCTTTCAAAGACATATTTGAATTTAATATGGAGAAAAACAACATAATCTTAAGAAACATGATAAATTCAGCTTTTTCATTTCTTTGAAAACATGAAAGGATTCAATGGAGAAAACCCTTATAAATACAAACATCCGTGGTAAGGTCTTCAATTGTTCCAGTTTCACATGAAGATAAGAACTCATTTCTGAAATAAAACCTATGAATGTATAGAATGTGGAAATGCCTTCATTTACGTGATATTTGCTCCAAGACCTATGATAACACAGACTGGAGATAGACCTTAGAAATTTAAGACAGCACACTGGATTGGCACCCCGGTAGATTATCAAATACAGAAAAGTTTTCAGTTTTAACAATTTCTTCAACATTTATGTGAAAACTTCCCCTACAGGGAAATCCTCTCAGTGTTCCTAAATTGGAGAGCCTGATGCAAATTGATTATGGCATAATCTTAAAAAATGTGCATAAGTAAATGTTATACTACTTATAAACATTGTTTCTCAGTGATTCTTCATTTGAAAGGGTCTCTGTCCTTACTTCCACTTCTTTTGCAAGAAAACACTGGAGATCAGAATTTTGTAGATACTCCTTAAACAATATTAAATGAATTTAATAGGCAGTGTTTTTTTTGTTAAGTCAGTTAATAAAATTTTTCTCTGTTTATTTAAAAATATCACACTGAGCTACTAGAATAGCTCCAAATTCTTTTTTTAAACAAATACAGGCTATGCAGGTGGATTCCTACACTAATGTCCAAACAGGGCACAGCTGCTTGCAGTCCATTCTGCATCCAGCACCCCAAGTTTGGGATGAGGAGAAAGGGGACAGCCTTCTCTGCACTTGTGCAGCTGACTCAGGGCCCATTTTTGAGGGTTCCATTGCACAACTCAGACTCCATGCTCACTCCCAAGGCACCGCAATAGTGATCAGATGACAGAAATGATGGATGCCATTTATTAGCTGTCACTATTATGGGGCAGGAATACTCTTTACACTTCAGACTATAGAAAAATCAAAGAGAAACACCTTGGCTAGACTAAACCCATTTTATGACATGCCTTTTGGTAGGATGCTGGCCTTACACAGTGTTTCTCCTAAGCTGGAAACAAAACCCCAAGGTGCTCCGCATCTGTCACCCCTGGCCAGAACAGAATGTGGGGATGAGTTGAATGTGGTGAGAGGGGAACAGGCTGGGAGCAGCCCTCTGCCACATGATTATTCATCAGCTGTCCTGGCCAAAGATTTTTGTTTATTTGTTTGTCTTGAGACAGGGTCTTGCTCTGTTGCTTAAAGTCCAGTGGCATGATCCTAGCCTTTCAAGTAGCTGGGACTACAGGTTCATGCCACTTAGCTGGGCTATTTTTTAAAATTCTTTTTGTAGAGACAGGGTCTCACTTGTTGCCCAGGCTGGTGTTAAACTCCTGTGATTAAGTGATACTCCCACCTTGGCCTCTCAAAGTGCTAGTATTACACACACGAGCCAGTGTATCCAGCACTTTGTCAAATGTTTAAATAAATATAAAACTAGAGTAATCTTACTATTTTCATAGTAATCCCTGTAAAGATTTAACTGTATAAAAACAATACCTCAACAACATATTTGGTTTCTTGGTTTTAAAGTTTTGTCCATTGGCTAAGTCAACAAATGCTTGATGTTCTCCGGTATGGAAAGCAGTCAAGATATAAGCAGATATGTGGTTTTCTCATTTGTTTAACTGAAAACCTAACTGAAACTTTCAACATTAATTTCCTATTCATATAACCATAAGACTATAGGAATGCAAATCAGATAATGCTTTAATAATCAGCTAATCAGGACTTAATTTACTATAGGAATATATGCACTTTATAATCTCTTATGTTTTTCCATAAACATATTTTAAATGTATAAAATACAGTATTTTATATAATTAACATGTTATTAATAGAGACTTAGTTATTGAAGAAAACCATTATGCCTAAAGGATATGTATCTTCTTAGTTTTTTGTTGTTTTTTTAAATGGCTGAATAGCATACCCTTTACAGGCACAGCAAATTTTCTGAATAGGAGTTGCTCAGTTTAACTTGTATGTATGTACGTGTGTGTGTATAAATACAAACAAAATCCTCATAGCTTAGCTCCCACCTATAAGTGAGAACGTATGATATTTGGTTTTCCATTCCTGAGTTAATTCACTTAGAATAACGGCATACAGCTTCATCCAAGTTACTGCAAAGGCCATTATTTCATTCTGTGTTATGGATCAGTAGTATTCCATGGTGTATATATTCCAAGCTTTCTTTATCTACGCATTCATTGATGGGCATTCCATATTTTTGCAATTGCAAATTGTGCAGCTATCAACATGCATGTGCATGTGTCTTTTTCATATGACTTCTTTTGTTTTGGGTAGATACCCAGTGTGAGATTGCTGGATTGAATGGCAGTACTGTTTTCCATAGTGGTTGTACTAGTTTACATTCCTATCAGCAGTGTAAGTGTTCCCTTCTCACCTAATCCATACCAACATGTATGATTTTTCAATTTTTAAATTATGGCCATTCTTGCAGGAGTAAGGTGGTATCACACTGTGGTTTTCATTTGCATTTCCCTGATAATTAGTGATGCTTCTGAAGGAAAATATATACCAACAAGACAAACAGATGTTGAAAAGTTTTAAGAAAAATCTGATAAACACTAATTCTTAAATGGTTCAATTTACAGTCTAAAAGAGATCATTACAATCAACAGCAGAGGGACAAGATAAATGTACATTACACACTTTGTTGCAATGTTTTACAATTTCTAAAAATCGTGAACATGGTTCCTGTTCAGAGCATAGATCCGGGTACTTCTGCATTTACAAACAGCATTGTGTAGAACTGGAGCCGGCTTCTGCCACCACTGCTTCTGGAGCTCACATCTGTGGAAACCCGCACATTTCTCTGCATATTCTCTGACCTGGTAACTAGAACTTGAGCCCCACCGGATTAGCTGCTGGTTTTGAGAACAATTTAGCCGCCATTATAACGGAGCTAAGTGTTCATAATTACAAATTTTGCTCCCTTCAAGAAACCAGTTTATAGACTGATGACAGCAGTGATTAAGAGCACTTTAGCTTCTGCAGCTTTCAAAGTACTTCTATTTGTTTCAAATTCATTTTCTTTTAACATCCTTTGCTAAAATGGCTACTAGCGATATCACCATGACAACTCAGTTTCTACTATTAGCAAAGCAGTAATTTAGTAGCCATTTCAAAACCAACTGACCATCACTAGTGAGTCTCTTCTTAGAAACAAGAATCCTCAATTCACTTGTAAATATACAGTGTAGTAATTCTGAATGAAAATCTTTAAATATGTTTTTGGAGTATATTATAGGTGTATATATTTATGTGGTATATAAAATATTTTGATGACTACAATGTGTAATAATCACATCAGGGTAAATGAAATATCCATCATGCCTCAAGCATACTTTTGTTTTACAAATAATTCAATTACACTCTTTTAGTTACTGTAAAATGTACAATTAAATAATTCTTGAGTGTTGTCACACTGTTGTGCTATCAAACACTAGATTTTGTTTATTCTTTCTCACTATATGTGTGTACCTATTAACCATTACCCCTTACTCCTCATCCCCCATACTACTTTTAGCAGCCTCTGCTAATGATTCTCCTACTCTATATCTTCACGAGTTAAATTGTTTGAGGCCGGACTCAGTGGCTCATGCATGTAATCTTAGCACTTTGGGAGGCTAAGGCAGGTGGATCATGAGGTCAAGAGTTCGAGACCAGCCTGGCTAGCATGGTGAAACCCCATCGCTACCAAAAAAATACAAAAATTAGCCGGCCATGGTGGCACGCATCTGTAATCTCAGCTACTCAGGAGGCGGAGATAGGAGAATCGCTTGACCCCAGGAGGTGAAAGTTGCAGTGAGCAGACATAGTGCCACTGCACTCCAGCCTGGGTGAAAGAGCAAGATTCCATCTCAAAAAACAAACAAACAAACAAACAAACTGTCTTAATTTTTAGCTCCCACAAATAAGTGAGAATATGTGAAGCTTGTTTTTCTGTGCCTGGCTTATTTCACTCAACATTTCCATCCATGTTCTTGCAAATAACAGGATATCATTCTCTTTTATGGTTGAATAGTACTCCATTGTGTATATGTACCACATTTTCTTTAGCCACTCATCTGTTGATGGACATTCGGAATGCTTCCAAATCTTGGGTGTTGTGAATAGTCCTGCAATATACATGAGAGTGCAGGTATCTCTCTGATATTCTGACTTCCTTTCTTTTGCATATATACCCAGCAGTAGGATTGCTGGATCATATGGTAGCTCTATTTTTAGTTTTGAGGACCTCCAAACTTTTCTCCATAGTGGTTGTACTTAAATTACATTCCCACTAACCTTGTATGAGGGTTACCTTTTCTCTGTATCCTCACCAGCATTTGTTATTGGCTATCTTTATAATAAAAGCCATTTTAAGTGGGATGAGATGATCTCTCATTGTAATTTTGATTTGCATTGCTCTGGATATTAATGATATTGATGTTGAGTATCTTTTCATATACCTATCTGCTATTCATATGCCTTAGTTTCGAAACAGGGTCTCACTTTGTCACTCAGGTTGGAGTGCAGTGGCACAATCACAGCTCACTGCAGCCTCAATCTCCAAGGATCACGTAAGCCTCCCAAACAGCTGAAACCACAGGCACGTGTCATCATGCCTGGCTAATGTGTCCTCTTCTGAGAAATGCCTATTCAGATATTTTGCCCATTTTAAAAAACAGATTATTAGATTTTTTTTCTATGGAGTTCTTTGAGCTTCTTAAATATTCTGGTAATTAATCCCTTGTCAGATAGTTTTTAAATATCTTCCCCCATTCTGTGAGTTGTCTCTTCACTTAGTTGATTCTTTCCTTTGCTGTGCAGAAGCTTTTTAACTTGATGTGACCTAATTTGCCCATTTTTGCTTTGGCTGCCTATGCTTATGAAATATTCAAGAAATATTTGTTGAGTCCAGTATCCCAGAGAGTTTTCCCAATGTTTTATTTGTTTCATATTTCAGGTCTTAGATTTAAATACATTTTTTAATTTTTAATGTTTTAAAAAATAGAGACGGAATCTCACTTGTTCGCCCAGGCTGGTATTGAACTACTGGGCTCAAGCAATTCTTCTATCTCGGCCTACCAAAGTGCTGGGATTACAGGCATGAGCCATTGCACCCAGCTGAGATTTAAATCTTTAATCCATTTTGATTTGATTTTTGTATAAGGTGAGAAAGAGAGGTCCAGTTTCATTCCTCTGCATATGAATATCCAGTTTTCCCAGAATCACTTATTGATGAGACTGTCATTTCCCCATTGTATGTGTTTGGCACCTTTGCTGACAATGAGTTCACTGCAGATGTATAAATTGGTTTCTGGGTTTTCTATTCTGTTCCATTGGTTTATGTGTCTGTTTTTATGCCAGTGCCATGCTGTTCTGATTACTATAGCTATAGAGTATAATTTGAAATCAGATTTCGTTTGTTTCTTGCTCAGGATAGCTTTGGATACTCTGAGTCTTTTGTAGTTACATATAAATTTTAGAATTCATTTTTTATTTTTATTTCTGTGAAGAATGTCATTGTGTTTTGCAGACTTGTAGAGGTACCACATTGGTGGTCGGAGACCAGACCTGAAGGAATTCTCTGGATTAGCAGACAGGGACTCACTTCTTCCCTCACTTTCCCACAAATGAAGTCTCTCTCTCTCTGCTAGGCTTCCTGGGGCTCAGAGAGGAGCAATACAAGCACCCCTGTGGCCACCACCACAAGGACAGCACTAGATCTGAAGCTGGTACAGCACTGTGGCGGGCCAAGGCCCACTGTAACAAGTACCTGCTGCCACTCAAGTCCCTGGGGCTCTACAATTAGCAGGTAGTAAAGCCAGCCAGGTTTCTGTCCTTCCTTTAAGTGCAGTAAGTTCCCCAGGTCCCTGGATGGGTTAAGAGGTGCTGTCTGGGAGCCAGAGCTGGAGTCATAAACCTTACACATCTACCTGGTGTTCTGCTCTACCATGGCTGAGCTGGCACTGAATCTAGCAGGCAAATCCATTCCCACTCTTCCCTCCCCTTTGCCCAGACAGCCCAGGTGTCTCCACATACACCATCATCACAGTCCCATGGGGATTACTGTCAGGTCATCACTGATGCTCACTCAATGCCCAAGTGCTCTCAGTCAGCTTGTGGTGAATGCTACCTGGCCTGGAACTCACTCTTCAGGGCAGCGGACTCCCCTCTGGCCCAGGGTAGGTCCAGAGATGCCATTCAAGAACCAAGGCCTGAATCAGGGACTCCAACAGTCCACTTGGTGCTCTTCTCCACTGTAGCTGAGCTGGTATCTAAGCTCAAGAAAAATCCTCTTAACTCTTCCCTCAGCTTTTCTCAAACAGAGGGAGTCTCTCCTCATAGCCACCACAGCTGGGAATGTGCTAGGTCACACCTGCAGCCAGCACATCTCTGAGTCTCACTCGAGGCCCATGGCATGTACTACCTGTTCACCACTGGTGATTCTTCAGGGCCCAAGGGCTCTTTCATCAGAAAGTGATGAATCCAGCCATTACTGAGTCCCTTTAAGGCAGCAAGTTCCCTTCTGGCCCAAGGTTTGTCTAGAGATGTTATCCCGAAGCTGGGACCTGAAATGGGGGTCTCATGACTCTGACCTCTCCTGCTGTGGCTGAGCTAGTATCCAAGTTGCAAGACAAAGTCCTCTTTCCTCCCCTCAAGTGGAAGAAAGAGATCTCTGTCAGAGCTGTGAGCTGCACTGTCTAGGACTGGAGGAAGGGTGGGCAAGCACTCCCTGGCTGCCCCAGCTGCTGTCTCTGTAAGTCACATTCCCCTAAATACACTGTCTCCAAGCGCAGCACAGCAGTCCTTGTGGCCTAGACAGACTTCCAGGTTTATTAAGGACTCCAGAGTATTTTAGCCCACAGTAGCCAGTAACCTTTCACAACTCAAGTTCCATCCACTGGGATGAACAATTCCTCTCTGGCTAGGGCTAGTCTAAATATTTCCTGTGTGGGTGGGCACTGGATGAGAGCAGTCTTGTTTTGCTTTCTGCTACAACAAGGCAGCATTGAATTTAATGCAAAGTCCCACAGTTGCTGTGCTCTCCTCCCCCAAGGATGTAGCCCCTCTCCTCACCACAGGTCCACTGCTGGGACATGGGGAAGGGGTGGCATCAGCAATTCAAGACTGTTTTTTCTACACTATTCAGTGCTTCTTTCAGAGATATGAAGTTAAAACCAGGTACTGTAATTGCTTACTTGATTTTTAGTTCCTATGCAGGTGCTTTCTTTTGTTTAGATAGTTGATAAATTTGCTATTCCTGCAGGGAGCACAATTGGCAGAGACTGCTATTCAGTCATCAGGCTCCACCTCTGGGACTGCGTACATTCTGAAAGACAGTCTTAACTGCAGTAACAGGCCAATGTAAAGAAATAAAAATAAAAAATAAAAACAACAACCCCAAACCTGTTACCACTGTCTGTCATGATCTTGATCTTCATATGCTGCTCAATGTCATCAAGAGGTGTTCCTTCAGATTTCCCTAAGTGTCACCCACAAAGCCATTCTTGCTGTCTAGTGGACACTTGAGAGCCTCTGCTGGAAATGCCTCCCTGGCTCTCTCTGCATACCAGCTCCAAGGCCCTTCCCTTTACAGCAGTCATGAGGCCAGACTGGAAGAAAGACCCCAGGAAGCTCCTGTTTCAGTATCATGTTGGTGCCATCTGTGAGCAGCCCCATGACTCAGCAAGATTTCTTGCACTCTCACAGGTAACATGGGGCCCCCAAAGTGCTGCTGTGGTTGTATGAGGTGCCCTGGGAACCTCTTGAGTGTGGTGAGCACTGGATAATGCTCCAGCAATGTTTCTCAGACTGCCTGAGGGGGAACACTGGAACTTCTAACTCATCAGCCCAATTTCTAAACACATGCAACACTCCTATTGGGGATGGGACAGGGGCACAGGGATCTGCGGCTATTCTGTATCTCAAGGTTTCTATAAAACAGAACTTCAGATAAAAGCAGGGGCAACACTAGCAAAAGCAAATTCACAATGTGTAACTCAGGGTGAAACTACACATTTTTCACGGTCCAGAGGTCCTAGACCTGTGCTCATTACAAAGAGACTGAAACTTGCACACAGCTTTGAAAAAGTCATAAAGATATTTCCTGTATTATTATATTCTGGTAGTACACTGGTAAGATAATGCTAAAAATATTCACCAGAAAAATACTTTTCAACTTATGAGAGAGATTATTAAGACATCAATTTACCAAGACCTACCAGCAAACAATGAAAAATATGAACCGTTGTTCTAAAGCTGGATGGAAAAAGTATGTGGTGTTTATACCCATTTTCCTTATCTGCACAATATAACCTTTAAAAATATTTCTTAAAGTGTTTAAGTTTATGGGAGCACATAAAGTACTGAAAAATGATTAGAAAGTTCACAAAAACCATACAAACTCACATTTCTTCCACTGTAGTGTTCTCAAAGAGCTTGCAGTAGTCCGCATTCCACACAGCCATATCACTCCAAACCTTGGAGGCAAGAAGAATGGCTCCCAAGACAATCCTCTTCCAGTTAGTTGGACAAATGTCAATATCAGCATAACTTACAAGTCTTTCTATGTAAATCTGCAAAACAGAGCACTGGCCTTTGATTTAGCTCAGTTTAAGTGCTGTGATAAGAACTCTTATGAATGACAGATTTCTTCTGGTTTTGACCAGAAAGTAAGTGCTTATGCTTACATTCTACAGAGATTTGCTTGATCAGGCCGAACAAGGGGCCATATCACAATCGTAGGTCAGATACTTCTGCTACCTACTCTGCCCGTGGAAATTCACAGACCAATTTTGGTCACAAGAATGACCGTACATCTCAGCCAAGGGCATCATGAAGACAGGAAGTGTTGTCACCTTCACACTCATAAAAGACAGTACACATACAGGCCCAGTGTGGATTAAAGTCATTCAATAAATCCTTAAGTGCCTACCACATGTAATGTCTCATACGGAGCTGGTAGGTAGATGGGAATTTTACAAGTACGTCAAGCTTGAATATGTAAAACCGATGTGATAGTGAGCAAATGTTAACCTCCTTTTCACAAAAACTCACCCTTCTGTGGCACTAGCTTAAAAAACTGCTGGTCAAGACAGCCTCCCAGTAGCTGCTGTGCAGAGCAACATGGCAGGCACAGGTCTGTGGGGTTATATAACATTCCCCATATTCAGTTGCTCACTTGATAAGAAATACATGTGTATAAAGGATGGTCCTTCTCACAGCCCCTATTTTTCACATCTTCATGTTCACTTCATACAAATTTATTCTGTCTTACATCATCTGCAGCTTAGACAATTCTGTTGGTTTTAAGGTGGAAACAGCTGCCAGTCTCTGTATCCCTGGGATTCCTCTAAACCTGCCAGGCAGTTGGCGAGACAATTCCATGAATTGCTTTACATCTATCAAACATCTGTCCTACAAAGAATTGGGCAAAGTGAACACTTGACTGAAGATTAAAGGTGAGCTGTGACGTGTTATTACCTCAGAGGGTGCTCTGCAGAGCTGTATGTCTGTGAGCTACTTGAACTCTTTACATCAAAACAGAAAGACAAAACTTTATATAAATAAGCAAGTTTATTCCTTGTGTGAAGGGTATCAGATGCAGAACACTGCCAGATCTGATACTGATCCGAACACTGCCAAACTCAAGTATGTTTCAAAAACAAATGGCTATTGAACATGACATTTTACAGATTCTGCTCCCTTTCTCCCAAACTCTGCACTCTGAAATACTTCAAGAATGAACCTCCCTCCCAGGGTCCAACTGCGTAGGAATCAGAGACCTCTGAAACAACATAGCAAGCCCTCTACTTCCTGTCCCCTTTCCTGCTAAGCTGCTGACCTGTTGACACTCATCCATGCCACGTGCCCTTCTGGGTAAGTTTGAGAATTCTTTATTCCCACTGACGCCAACTCTTCCCTCAGTGCAGTTGATCCCATCTCACTTTTGCAGCACACTATTCCCACAATCAACTCTTTCTGAAGAATTTCTTCCTCTCTACCAGAGATTCCCTCCAAATTGTGTTTCCTTTGTCCCCATCCCACTCCCTGCTCCTCTCCAACTGTGTCCTCTCACTGGTGCTCACAGCACCATCCCCTCATACCAGCTCCTCATCTTCCATCTCTGCTTCAGCTACACTGCCTGTCCCTGCTAACATGTCTCTCCCAAGGCTCCTCTTGCCAACAGGCATTTGTCTCTTGTGCCTTCACGCTGACAAAATAAAGCTCTGCATCCATTGCCATTTGCCTAGGTGTTGGGTCCAAATACCTGCATTTCAGTTCCCCTACTCCAATCTGTGTGCAATGCCTCTTATGTCTACCTTCACTGGTAGTCTGCATGGCTTGATGGTGACCCACAGTCTGTCACTGCTCACCTGTATTACCCTACTTGCTTCTTAACCCTCCTCGCTGCTTCCACTCTGCCTCCCAACTATGGCTTACTGTCCCCAAAGCAGCCAGTAGAACCCCTTCATTTAGAGTATGGCACTCCCCTGCTCAAGATCTACCATGAGCTTCCCATCAAACTGGACTAAAACCTTAACTTCTTCCTACGGCCTATAAGCCAAAAGGCCCTGTGAGCTATGGTACTGGCTGTGGGGCCTCATCTCCACTGTTTCCCTCATTCTTCACTCTGACCATGCTGGTCACCTTGCCATTTGTTCCTCAAACACACGTGAGACACATTTCTGTCTGTCTTGGCAGTCATCCTGCTGCCTGCAATGTCAGCACTCTTACTCGTCGTTCCTTCAGTCAGGTCACTGTTCAAATGTCAGCTCTCTAGAGAGGCTCTTCCTTATCATTCTATCTAAAATAGCCCCCAATCACTCTGTAACCCTTTATCCTGCTTCCTCTTCCTGCTGTTTCATACTACCTGAGAAAATACTTAAGTTCCATCTTCCCAGAACATAAGCTCATAAAAGCAAGAACTGTGTTCCACCTGTCCTTTCCTCTACTCTGGCACTTAGAAGAGTGGCACAGAGTCAGCATCCAGTGAGAGTTCACGAATCAAGTCACTGCTTGGCAGCATTCAGCACTGTGACCACAGCTTCTCCTATTTTGAACTCTTTCTCCTTTTATCCTCTTCTGCTTTTCCTCTTCCCACTCTGGTAGCCACTCCTCTGGGTGCTTGTCCCTCAAATGATAATAGTCTTTACCGACCTATTTTCTGTTCACTTTATCTGTTTTTGAGACAGGGTGTCACTCAGTTGCCTAGGCTAGAGTGCAGCCTCCACCTCCGGGGCTCAAGTGATCTTCCTGTCTCAGCCTGCCATGTGTCTGGTGCCACAGGCATGTGCCATCACGTCCAGCTAATTTCTTAAATTTTTTTTGTAGAAATGGGCCTCACTTTACTGCCCAGTCTGCTCTTGAACTCCTACACTTGAGCAATCCTCTCAACTTGGCCTCCCAAAGTGCTGGCATTACAGGCATGAGATACTGTACCTGGCCTCACTTTTTGTTTTCTTAAGATACCAGGTCTCGGCCGGGCACGGTGGCTCACACCTGTAATCCCAGCACTTTGGAAGGCTTAGGCGGGTAGATCACGAAGTTAAGAGATCTAGACCATCCTGGCTAAAACAGTGAAACCCCGTGTCTACTAAAAACACAAAAAATTAAACGGGCGTTGTGGCGGGTGCGTGTAGTCCTACCTACTTTGGAGACTGAGGCAGGAAAATGGCGTGAAGCTGGGAGGTGGAGCTTGCAGTGAGCCAAGATCACACCACTGCACTCCAGCCTAGGCGACACAGCAAGACTCCATCTCAATAAATAAATAAATAAATAAATAAATAAATAAATAGGCCGGGCGCGGTGACTCACGCCTGTAATCCAGGCACTTTGGGAGGCCGAGGTGGGCGGAACACAAGGTCAGGAGATTGAGACCACAGTGAAACCCAGTCTCTACTAAAAATACAAAAAATTAGCCGGGCGTGGTGGTGGGCGCCTGTAGTCCCAGTTACTCGGGAGGCTGAGGCAGGAGAATGGCGTGAACCCAGGAGGCAAGCCTTGCAGTGAGCTGAGATCACACCACTGCACTCCAGCCTGGGGGACAAAGCAAGACTCCGTCTCAAAAAAATAAAAATAAAAATAAATAAATAAATAAATAAATAAATAAATAAATAAAATGAGATACAGGGTCTCATCATCTGGCCCAGGCTGGACTTAACTGCTGGGCTCAAGTAATTCCCCCACCTCAGCCTCCCAAGTAGCTAGGACTAAAGGCATGAAACCACCATGCTCAGCTTGTCCAATTTTATTCTACACATTTTCTCAATATTTAAACAGCTGCTGTTGCTCTTCATTCTGTAGCTCCACGTCAGATTCATGCTCTAGTCCTGTATACCCAAATGATGACTAGACTCTGCTACTGTGCTCTCTCAAAGGCACATCAAGCTTAGCCCATGTACAAAACTCTCCCTTTTCCAATCCAGCTTTCCCTCCTGCATCACCTACCTCTCTAGAGCTGGAAGCACCATCCTGCTTCCCTCTAGCATGTACTAAGAGTTCCAAACAACCTGCAGCTCCTCGAGAAGGCCTGTATCTGGTCCAGTGCCCTTTCAGGGCTTTGATTCAAGTACACAGTAGGTGCCTTCTCCCCTAGAGTCTAACTGCTTGCTAAAGAAGTATTAACCTAAGTATTTTTTCATTCCTTGCCATGCAGTTGACTTTCCTATACAGGTTTGTTGTGGGAAGGAGTAAGACTATTTTTAATAAATTGAACAGAATTTATTATTTAAAATGATAGTTTTACAAAAAGGAATTCTGTAGGGATAATGTAAATGTAATGACACAGCTATGGTTTGGTAGACCGACTGGAACCACATTCCTGGGCAACTTCCTGAGCATGCACAGGTCATCAGTAGGGACAGATTAACACACATCATCCAAGGAACAAAGAATTGAAGGCAGCAGCTGTCACTGACAACATGTATCAGAATTGCCTGGGGATACAGCCTGGGACTCAGCTTAGAGCTACACCAGCATCCCTTCCTGCCCATTGGCCAGATGGTTTTGTTATTGCTCCCCATTCCAAGCCCTCCACATGCCCTGGATGTGTGTGCACTGTGTTTACTGAAGTGTTGGGGGAGAAATCGGAAATCCCTTCTGCTGCCTTTAATAGCAATTGTTCTGTGATGAGAAAAGCAACTGTGACATTTTAAGCCATAATGATGATTCAACTGAAATGTATATATTTGCTTTCATAAGTTTCTCTTAAAATTCTGAGATAATTTCAGAAACTTACTGTTATTAAAAAACAGGACCATACCACCCTGTTTACAAAAAGAATTTCTAAAGCTGCTTTATAAATAGAAAATATCTTACCAAACTGACGATTGCAAATTCAGCTGTTAGCCTTATGGCTTTAAACAGAGTATGAACAAATCTGAAAATAAATTTGTGTTCAGGATCATACTTAAAATATTCCTCCAAAACCTCTTCTCGCTGAAAGAAGAAAAGATGCAATGTAAGTATCCATTGAAGAAAAAAACCTGAGGTGCTCTTAAGACAGCAGTGTTCACGTTTGTGCCCATGTGTCATTTACAATAATTTTGATTGGTGAGATGTCTTTTAGTGTTTACAAAATGAACAGTGGGATCCTGAAATACCATAACGATTTAATACTCATCAACATTCACTGAAAAATAATATGAGTTTAAGCTCAGAAAAGTTTATGTTCTTTTTTATCCTTTCCCCCACATAACTCCATCCAAATGTAAGCTACTAGTAGGCTTTAACGTCTTACTGACCGGATGTCATTCTTCCCTGCAATAAACTTTGAAAAAAATATAGTTTTCTGTAACCATGAGGCTCTAAGCATGTGCTGATAAATACAATAGTCACTAGCCACATATGGCTATTATGTACCTGAGGAAGTACATTTTTAAATTTTTACACCATGTAAGTTGATATAAACTTAAATTCTTCTTATTTTTTTTTTGTTTGTTTGTTTGCTTTATTTTTTTGAGATGGATTTTTGCTCTTGTTGCCCAGGCTGGAATGCAATGGTGTGATCTTGGCTCACTGCAACCTCCACCTCCTGGGTTCAAGCGATTCTTCTATCTCAGCTTCCCGAGTAGCCAGGATTACAGGCACATGCCACCATGCCTGGCCAATTTTTGTATTTTTAGTAGAGACAGGGTTTCATCATATTGGTCAGGCTGGTCTCAAACTCCTGACCCCCGGTGATCCTCCCACCTCGGCCTCCCAAAGTGCTGCAATTACAAAGGTGTGAGTCACTGCACCCAGCGAACTTAAATTATTTTTAACCCTCTTCATAAAAATCATGCTTCTATGTTAAAAGTATTTACATATACTTATATTGCTTGATACTATTGACAATTATCTTCTAAAAAGATAGGTTTTCTGTTATTTGGATAGTATATTTACTCACAATAGCTCACTAATTAAACATACCTGCAGATCAGTTCTTATTCCAGCATGTTCTTTTTACAATACTTTCAAAATAAGATGACTAGATGCCACATGAAATGGGGAGCAAGACTTAAAAAAAGATGCCTTTGATTGAGGGCATGAAACAGATACAAATCTGTGATGAAAATACAAATTCAGGCCGGGCGTGGTGGCTCACGCCTGTAATCCCAGTATTTTGGGAGGCTGAGGCGGGAGGATCCCGAGGTCAGGAGATGGAGACCATCCTGGCTAACATGGTGAAACCCCATCTCTACTAAAAACACAAAAAATTAGCTGGGCATGGTGGTGGGCGCCGATAGTCCCAGCTACTCAGGAGGCTGAGGCAGGAGAACGGTGTGAACCCAGGAGGCAGAGCTTGCAGTGAACTGAGATCACGCCACTGCACACCAGCCTGGACGACAGAGCGAGACTCTGTCTCAAAAAAAGAAAAATAAAGGAAAATATAAACTCAATAAAAGTGACACTTACTGGGCCGGGTGCAGTGGCTCATGCCTGAAATCCCACCACTTTGGGAGGCCGAGGTCAGGAATTCAAAACCAGCCTGGCTAACACGGTGAACCCCATCTCTACTAAAAATACAAAATTAGCGGAGCACTGTGGCAGCACCTGTAATCCCAGCTACGTGGGAGGCTGAGGCAGGAGGATCACTTGAACCTGGGAGGCGGAGGTTCCAGTGAGGCAAGATGGCACCATTGCACTCCAGCCTGGGCAACAAGAGCGAAACTCCATCTCAAAAAAAAAAAAAAAAAAAAAAAAAGTGACACTTACTGTAAGTGGGTGTAACCGTTCATCAAATATGCCCAAAGATCTATCTGCATCTCTATAAAATAAGAATGTATATTACTTCAAAACTGTTAATATCAGTATAATATCTGTTTAGTAAAATAATGTCTCCTATGTGCCTATGTGCTTTGGTGTTTACTTCACCCGAGCAAACGGTTTTTACAAATTCTCCTTGATACTGACTTGCAGAGGGTTTCCTGACCTCTTCTTCCTCAGCACAGCCTGTCCTGTACTGTGAAGTCTTTTATACCATAACCAGTCAGAACTGCCTGTAAGTATTGACCCTCCCTAACAGGCAATGGCAATAAACCAAACACATTTTCACTCCTCTAACCACACACTGAAACACAAGAACATTTTACAAAGCAGTAGTGGTGGGCAATAATCTCTTTAGAACTTTAATGAATGTAAATGTGATTCAGATTTGCTAGCTTCCTTTAATTTAAACTACTGAAAATAACAAATACATCATGAGAATATACTACAGGGAACTAAAGAGAAACATCAATTTCATTTAAAAATACAGCCGGCCAGTGCAGTAGCTCACGCCTGTAGAATCCCAGCACTTTGGGAGGCCAAACCGGCAGATCACTTGAGCTCCTTTAGGAATTCGAGACCAGCCTGGGCAACATGACAAAACCCTGTCTCTACCAAAAGTACAAAAAAAATTATCCAGGCATGCTGACACACGTCTGTGGTCCCAGCTACTCAGAAGCCTGAAGTGAGAGGATTGCTTGAGCTGAGATCATGCCAATGGACTCCAGCCAAGTGACAGAGTGAAACTCAGTCTAAAAAACAGCTACAACTATCATTCTCAAAAATAAATGAAGTGAAGCTATCACTCATTCACAAGGAAATGTGTCACTCATGTCACAAGGAAAATAAGTATTTGTTTCCAATGATAAAATTTAAGCTTTCCTGAGGACTTTGAAAAACTTGTTCCTTCTACTGTAAGCTTGACAGCTTCTCAATACTTAAAGACATTTTAAAATAAGATTGGTGGTTAAATTTAAAAAGTGATTTTTGATACAATAAAACATAAACCAATATTTTCCAAATAACTAATGCATATTATAAATGCAAGTATGTGGGGAAATAACCATTTATTGTGCAAGAATGATGGGTGAGTACTGAGAATACATTTGTGAATATGTAAAATGCTACTGTAACTAATTTAAGAAACTAGCACTTGTGAAGTTTTGATTTAGTATTAAAGAATACCCACAACTGTCTTAAAGCTTTAAAAATGCACCTTTTACCAACTACATATTTGCGTAAGCCTAGGTCATCTTATTGCTTCTTTAAAGCAAATTGCAAAGAAAGCGCTAGAGAATCCAGCTGTCTCCTATTAAGCTCAACACTACAGATTTTCAATAATACAAATACATGACACACATTTTACCATAAAAAAGTTATCTTTTCTTTTAAAAATTTATGTTAACAATATTGTTCCCAAGGAGTATTTTCTATTGCCATAATCTGAGTCATGGGTTACTACTGACATCTAGTTGGTAGAGGCCATCAATGCTGCTAAACTTTCTGCAATGCACAGGACAGTCCTCATGACAAAGCATTATCTAGCTCACAATATCAATAGTGTTAAGGCTGTGAAATCTAAACTAAAAATAGATTTTGAAAAAAATATCAATTTTATATTTCTATCACAGTAAATATCAATATAATCAATATAAAAACATACTCATTGGGATACTCTATCATTTAAGAATTTAAAAAGTCTCAAGGACCAAAGAAAACACAAATAATTTGCTTAGATATTTTAGTAGGCACAATACAGCTTATGACATCTAGAGCTGTGACCTAACACTGAGCTTGATATCATGCAAAGTAATTAGCCAGAATAACAAGACAGGTTTTAAAAAAGCTCACCTTTGCTTGATATGATAATATATCGCCAAGGTCACACTGTGGAAGGAAAAAAAATATTCACAACAATAAATGTTATCATTTGTTAGGCTTGAAGACATTTTTTAAAAGGGGGGCAGAGGAAACTCTCCTAGCAGCTCTGAAATTCAAATCTTGTATTTCAGAACAGTACCATAAGGGCACTTTCTTGTTTTTATTTCTAGGCTTTTAGCAAAAATATGAGAATCAAAATGCAAGGCAGTATGCTTTTAGAAGACATGTTTCTGTTGATGATTATAATATACAAATAATAACATATTTCCCTGTTATATGCTCTTCTACCCACAAAACCTTTCATTCTATGCAATTTACTTTATGCATTTATTTATTTTTTGACCCAGAGTCTCACTCTGTCACCCAGACTGGAGTGTAGTGGCGCAATCTTGGCTTACTAAAACTTCCACCTCCCAGGTAAAAGCCATTCTCATGCCTCAGCCTCCCAAGTAGTTGGAACTACAGGTTTGTGCCACTACGCCCAGCTAATTTTTCTATTTTTAGTAGGGACAGGGTCTTGCCATTGATGGCCAGGTTGGTCTCAAACTCCTGGCCTCAAGTGATTCACCTGCCTCGGAACTCCCAAAGCGCTAGGATTACAGGCATGAGCCACCGCACACAGCCTCATGCAGTTTACATCTACGCGTCCATATGTTTAAGCCATTTAGTAGCAGTGTTTTCTTTTTTAAGATGTTAGGCCCTGCATTTTAGTTTAGTTCACTATCTCCTACCACCCATTTTTAATTATTTCCCTAAAAATACATAATGAAAGTGCATTATAACAAATAAAATTATTTGAAATCACTTTTGCATAATTATTAAAAAATATATTAGTAAACATAAGCACACAGGAAATCAATGATAGGTGCAGTGATCCTAAAATGAGCCATGCTGACAAGGCAGTGTAACAGGACACAGTGTAATATGAATGGCAGGTACCTTCAATTATTTATTCCTAAGTTACTCACAGATGCTGCATATCACAAAACAAGAGGTTCTCTTACATATGTTATGTGCTTCCATTTACCCTCAGCATCTAGAATGAGGCTCAAAATAACTGAGGGAAGGCAAATTTCAATTTTAATAATAGGTCTATATAGTATTAGCACTTTTTAAAAAGTAAATGTTAGCATTTAAGATGGATACGTCTATAGTGCTTTAAGTAGTTTTCATCTCTAAAATAATTTTAAAATCACAGAATTTGAAGTTACATGCTGGAAAGGACCAATGACCTTACATGACATTTAATCCAGCACTCATTTTACAGATCAGGGAAACAAACCTTAAAGCTGACTTGCCCAAGGTCCCACCAAATAGGAAGAGTTTCTCGTCCTAAACTCAAATTAAGCAGTGTCTCTCAAACTTTGCTGCACATTAAAATCAACTGAGGAGCTTTACTGCGTCATTTTCAACATAAGACTTTTTAATTTAATTAATTAGCATTGGGTAGGACTTTGGGCATCAGGGTTGTTAAAAATTTATCTGGTGATTTCAAAGTGCAGCAAAGTTTGGAATGATTGAGTTGGAGTGAAAATCAGAATCTTTTTGTCTTCACACTTTATTTCATTAAGGTGATCTTCCATCTCTGATATCCTTTCTTCTGCTTGATCAATTCGGCTATTGATACATACACATGTTTCATGAAGTTCTCGTGCTGTGTTTTTCAGCTCCATCAGGTCATTCATGTTCTTCTCTAAACTCTTTATTCTAGTTAGCAGTTTCTGTATCCTTTTATCAAGCTGCTTAGCATCCTTGCATTGGGTTGGAACATGCTCCTTTAGCTTGGAGGAGCTAGTTATCACCCACCTTCTGAGGTCTACTTCTGTCAATTTGTCAAACTCATTCTCCATCCAGTTTTGGTCCCTTGCTGGTGAGGAGTTGTGATCCTTCGGAGGAGAAGAGGCATTCTGGTTTTGGACATTTTCAGCATTGTTGTGTGGTTTTTTGTCTCATCTTCATGGATTTATCTACCTTTGATCACTGTTGTTGATGACCTTTTGATGTTGATGGGGTTTTTGCATTGTTGTCCTTTTTGTTGATGTTGATGCTACTGCTTTCTGTTTGCTAGTTTTCCTTCTAACATTCAGGGGCCTCTTCTGCAGGTCTGCTGGAGTTTGCTGGAGGTCCACTCCAGACTGTTTGCCTGGGTATCACCAGTGGAGGCTGCAGAACAGCAAAGATTGCTGCCTGTTCCTTCTTCTGGAAGCTTCGTTCCAGAGGGGCACCTGCCAAATGCCAGCTCTCCTGTATGAGGTGTCTGTCGATCCCTGCTGGGAGATGACTCCAAGTCAGGAGTCAGCTGCCATTTTTAATTAAAGTAAAAGTTACTGACAATTGAATTAGCTAAAAATGCTAGAGCATTTGAAATAAAATAGTTTGTAAGCTAGTTATGTTTATAGAATGAAAAGTAAAATTAAAGACAAAGACATTAATATGCTAAATTAGCTCTTTCCAAACTGTGTTCTAAAAATCAACACTCATAATCCAAGGAGGTGATAATGATGTACACTGGACAAACCCAGTGGAGCTGGTGGTGGTGTTGGTTGTTGTTCCTTTTTAAAAAAACTTCATCTCAGGGTGCCCTCAAAGCACATCTTCGTGGCCCATGAAGTTCTCATGCACAATGGGAGAAAATCAAATGCAGATACACTGTGGTGCCAGAAGAGAAAAAGCTGTTCCTTCTGTCAAGACTAATGTCCAAAGTAGTACACATTGATTTAGGCCGGCAATGCACTGAAAAATCAATAACGGTAACCTATCCTTCTCATTGTGTTCAACATTGTCTTAAGGCATAAAGGCATCAAATAAATAGCTACACTTTTTCTGGGACTGCTTATGTGCTGATTTTTCCTTCCACCATGATGTCTAAGATTAAAAGAGAAATTGATACTTAATATTTAGAATCTGGATATCAATATACAATTGACTCCAATTTCTTGAAATGACTGCTGAAGAGGACAACCAAATGGCTGAAATAACTTTTGAATAAAGGAGTCCGTCCCTTGGCATTAATGTTGTACTCACGATTTTAGTGTCATTGTAAGATGAGGTTGGCTGGCTGTGCTGTCATCAAGGAATATTGTCGAACATGAACTGTATTGTTGAGTAAAACGCTCAGAAGATACCTGAAAGGGAAGGGAAGTGTAAGTTAAACTTATCAAAGTGTACTTTTTCATTGGTTAAAATGTCAAATTTTTCAAACCACTAGGATATTTCTTACACTCCATGAACTGCCTGAGTGTGGTATCATGTGCACTCTATAGAAAACCCACTGGAGGCTCTTTACTGCCACAGATGATGTTTGAGATATGGGTTACAAAATGCTACCCTTAATATGGTACCTATCATCAAACCTAACAAGGATTTTATGAATTGCCTTTATAAATAATGAGAAAAGTTTAAAATAAGATTTCATTTTTTTATAGTGACATAAAACAGCTGAGAATTTTTATTTCTGTTATTTATTTACTACAGTAAAATGTAATGTATTAAATAATATTGGCATAGGACCATTTTACTGCAATGAATACAAGACTAATGCGTTTACTAAGTTACTAATCCTAAATGTATTATTTCAGGCAATATTGTGACAAAACAAGTGTTTCAGATTCAGAGGCTCTGTGTACCAGAGCTGCTAGGCCACCAACAAGTGAGGAAACATAGGTTTCTCTAGTCCTGTTTTCTTATGTGGAGGATAAAAAAAAAATTTAACTTTCACTTCATGTTTAAATAAGACTGCCATGACATGACTCAAATGAGACCCTCAGAGAATACTTTCCATTCATTTCAAAACTTGATTAATTTTATTGTATAAATCATTTGACCTGCACCTAGGCATTTTCCTGCTGTACCCCTGTTCTCTGCCTGGAATAATGATTTTCTCTTTCCTTGTTCCAGCAAGCTTGACTCCATATACCCTCTTGGATCTCTTTGCCAGTAGCCTCACCAAAACATGTTTTCTTGTACACTAACTGGTTACAAGATACTAATTCTAGCAGAGTATTGCCCTCATGAGAAAGTACACCTCTCCATAAGAATAAAGGAGAGCCCTAACTGTTCCTACCTCCATCTGCTCAGCATAAAGTGTTGAATAAATCAAAAAGTTCAAGTGTTTGACAAATTAATTCAGTTATAATTTGGAAGGTAAGTCTTACTACATTTAATTACAGCACAAATACTACTAACACTACTGTTTATAGGTATTATTTAAGGTAGTCACAAAATAGAAACAAATCTAACTTCAATCAGTATAAATCACAGCGTATGAAATTTTACAATCTTTAACAAGAAATGGAAGGGTTTACTTAGTAGTTTTAAGGTTTAATGACAAAAACTAGAAAATAATCATACCTCATATTTTAGTAAGTCAAAACCAAAGTCTGACCATCAAAGGTCCAGTACCTGTTAGATGCCAATGCCCAACCACTGACTTCTTCCACTGTACCTGCTGCCTCTCATTTTAACCCATTAAAAATACTAAAGCTGTTTTCCTTGTAGAGGTCTTTCACCTCCTTGCTTAGGTATATTCCTAAGCCGGTGCTGTTTTTGTTGTTGTTGTTGTTTGTTGTCTGTTTGTCTTTTTAGGCAGCTATTATAAAGGGGTGGAATTCTTGGTTTAATGCTCAGCTTCGTCACTGTTGGGGTATAACAGAGCCACTGATTTGTGTACATTCACTTTATATTCTGAAACTTTTCTGAATTCATTTATCAGTTATAGGAGTTTTTTGGAGGAGTCTTTAGGGTTTTCTAGGTATATGATCATATCATCAGCAAACAGTGACAGTCTGACTTCCTATTTACTGATCTGGATGGCCGTTATTTCTTTCGCTTGTGTGATTGCTCTGGCTAGGTCTTTCAGTACTATATTGAATAGGAGCGGTGATAGTGGGCATCCTTGTCTTGTTCCAGTTCTCAGGGGGAATGCTTTCAACATTTTGCCATTCAATATTATGTTGGCTGTGGGTTTGTAATGGATGGCTTTTATTACATTGAGGTATGTCCCTTGTATGCTAATTTTGCTGAGGGTTTTAATCATAAAAGGATGCTGGATTTTGTCAAATGCTTTTTCTGCATCTATTGAAATGATCATGTGATTTTTGTTTTGAATTCTGTTTCTGTGGTGTATCACATTTACTGACTTGCATATGTTAAACCATCCCTGCATCCCTGGTATGAAACCTGCTTGATCATGGCGGATTATCTTTTTGATATGCCATTGGGAACTGCAAAACATTGCTGAATGAAATTATGGATGACACAAAAAAATGGATAGACATCCATGCTCATGAATGGGTAGAATCAATATTGTGACAATGATCATCTGCCAAAAGCAATCTACAAATTCAATGCAATTCCTATCAAAATTTTTTCATCATTTTTCACAGAACTAAAAAAAAATTCTAAAATATGGTACCAAACAAGACCCCACATAGCCAAAACAAAACTAAGCAAAAACAACAAAACTAGAACCATCACATTATCTAACTTCGAACTATAAGATAAGGCCATTGTCACCAAAACAGCATGGCACTGGTATAAAAATACACACACACACCAATGCAACAGAATAGAAAACCCAGAAATAAACTGAAATACCTACCGCCAACTTAACTTCAACAAAGCCAACTAAAACGAAGTGAAGAACGTAAACCCTATTCAACAAATGGTGCCAGCATAATTGGCAAAGCCATGTGCAGGAGAATAAAACCGGATCCTCAACTCTCACCTTATACAAAAATCAACTCAAGATGGATCAAGGACATAAATCTACAACGTGAAACCATAAAAATTGTAGAAGATAATATGAGAAAAACCTTCTAGACATTGGCTTAGGCAAAGACTTCATAACCAAGAACCCAAAAGCAAATGCAACAAAAACAAAGATAAACAGGTGAGACTTAACTAAAGAGCTTCTGCACAGGAAAAGGAACAATCAGCAGAGTAAACAGACAACCTGCAGAATGAAAGAGAAAATCTTCACAATCTATACATCTGACAAAGGACTAATATATAGAATCTACAAGGAACTCAAACAGATGGGCAACAGAGAAAACAAACAATCCCATCAAAAAGTGGGCTAAAGCGATAAATACACAATTCTCAAAAGAAGATATACCACTGGCCAAAAAACATATGAAAAAATGTTCAACATCACTAATGATCAGGAAAATGAAAATCAAAACCACAATGCCATACCACCTTACTCCTGCAAGAATGGCCATAATCAAAAAATCAAAAAATAATAGATGTTGGTGTGTACGCAGAGAAAAGAAAACACTTCCCTACAATGCTGGTAAAAATGGAAACTAGTACAACCACTATGGAAAGCAGTGTGGAGATTCCTTAAAACACTAAAAGTAGAACTACCATTCAATCCAGCAATCCCACTACTGGGTATCTACCCAGAGGAAAAGAAGTCATTATACAAAACAGATACTTGCACATGTATGTTTGCAGCAGCACAATTTGCAATTATAAAAATACAGAACCAACCCAAATGCCCATCAATCAACAAGTGGATTAAGAAATACCACTCAGACATAATAAGGAATAAATCA
The DNA here is from genome assembly GCF_008728515.1 of Papio anubis. NCBI lineage: Eukaryota > Metazoa > Chordata > Mammalia > Primates > Cercopithecidae > Papio > Papio anubis. The sequence continues at coordinate 89,747,572 of NC_044986.1, forward strand.
ATGGCATTCTCAGCAACCTGGATGGAATCAAAGACTATTATTCTAAGTGAAGTAACTCAGGAATGGAAAATTAAAGATCATATGTTCTCATTCATATGTAGGAGCTGAGCTATGAGGATGCAAAGGCATAGAATGATACAATGGACTTTGGGGACACAGGGAAAAGGGTGGGGGGGGGGTGAGGGATAAAAGACTACAAATTGGGTTCAGTGGATACTGCTCAAGTGACTGGTACACCGAAATCTCACAAATCACCACTAAAGAATTTACTCATGTAACCAAATACCACCTGTTTCCCCCAAAACCTATGGAAATAAAAGTATATAAATAAACTATGGCATTCTTCCCAGCAAATATAAAATAAAATGAAAACTCAAGTTTAGGTTTTCCTCTCTCCTTTTTGGCAGGACAAAGTTTAGATATGTTTTTAAATAATAACTTTTTTTCTTTTTCTGAGACAAGGTCTCCTTTTGTTGCCCAGGCTGGAGTGCAGTGGTGAAATTATAGTTAACTACAGCCTCAAACTCCTGAGCTCAAGTGATCCTCTGCCTCAGCCTCCTGAGTAGGTAAAACTAAAGGCACATGCCACCATGCCTGGCTAATTTGTTATTTAACCTTTTTGTAGAGATGAGCTCTTGCTATGTTGACCAGGCTAAAAATAAACAAATTTTAATTCACTTAAATATTTCTAACACTTTGGACATTCATGAAAACAGCTCCATCTATGTTGTGAGGTAATGGGATAATATGGCAGCGTAAGTTTGAATAAAAATATTAAACAACACCTTAGGAGAAAAGTATAATATGCTAATTATAGATACATCACTAAAGAATTGTCTGGGTTAATACCATTAATTATATTGAAATTAAACTTTGATTCACATGTAAATATAGGTCCTAAATTTGGATTAAATATGATAGATTGACCACAAATTTATTTCCTCTGCCTCTGGAAGTCTCGTTAGTCATATGTAAAATACTGGTTACAAACAGGATCAGGACAGAAGGTTGACAGAGATGATTTTTAATAAATGCGGGGACATAAAAAGTACATAAAGGAGTGGTACATAACACAGAAGCACAACTTTGGTCCCTACAGAAAGTGACTGGAAGAGAAGCAAGCCAGTTTGTCTTGCAGAACTAAAGGCAGGCTGTGAACTTAGAGGCAAACGGAACTTTGGAAGGTAGGGTAAAATGTAAAACAAAAGCCAGCAAGGTCAGAAAATCTGTGGTTAGAGCCCCAAGTCCACCTGTCTTCCCATCTGATAAGAAACTTAGATGTGTGTTCTCTGGATATACCAAACCTGAGAATTTCTAGGTTCAGAAAGACCATGGCTTAAACCTGAGATATAAAGAAAACGGTACACCAAAAATAGAACTCCAACTTGCTTCCCTAACTCTGCTTTTGGAAAGCAAGTAGACATTCTTTTACTTCCCAGGCAGAAAATTGGGAGATCCTTTCTCAGAAGAAACTGAACTGGATCAAGTAAAGATCCCCAGATAATACACTGAAGTCCCACAAATGAAAAGTTAGTTTGGCTTCCAAAACCTCACACTGAGTGCCACCAGTTAACAGAAGTCCTGCTTCCAAATAAAACCAGGGAACACCACACATTGGAAGGAAGCCTCCAACAAGAGAGATCAAAACAACAGAAAAAAAGGAATTCATGGACCAGTCAAAATCAGGAGCAAAACTTAAAAAAAAAAAAAAAGCTAAAACCACTGTGAGAAAAAGATAAAAAATTCAATAGAAATATTACAGTAAAAAGTCACAGAAGCTGAAAAAAAAATTGAAGTGGAAAAGTTAAAAACCAATGCAGGTATACTGTTCTAAGCAAACTAGCATCTGAATAACAAGACTGTCAGAAAAAAAGGAACAGAGAAAATACAAAAATTCTCAAGAAGAGGGTCCTCTTGAGACTCTCTTCTTAGCAGCCTCAATAAAATGAAAAGATTCCTACCAAGCTGTTACGAAATTTCAGAATCTCAGTGAGAGAGAAGCTTCTAAAAAGCTTCCACAGATACATAAAGTCTGGATATAAATAATGTATCTCACAATGGCAATAGAGTCAAGAACAACATTGTAATGACAGCACAATTGCAAAATATCTTCAGAACCATAAAGTTTAGATTTAACCTAGAAGTTTACTCTATATCAAAAAGGAGGGGTTTTAAGATTGGCCAGATCCCTAAACATCTCTGCCCAGGAAAATGTGCTCAAGTACAACTAGAAAGGATAACAGGACAGCAAGGAACAGAATCTAGGACTCAGGTGATCCCACGTAAGATGGCAGCTATGTGAGATCCCAAAAGACTTTAAAGAGCTAGCACAGAAAAGCAGACATTGAGCATATCTAGGGAAAGCCATTGTATATTGAACTAGGATGACAAAATGCCAAAGAAAGTTGACCCCATCCTTGGAAAAAAAAAAAAAATGGAACAGATGTGTTTTAGCAGATGGAAAGTATCTTCAAAAGGCATGCGATAAATGCTACAACACTTGGGGGGAAAACAGCTGTCAGAAAACAGGCAAACTAATATAGTCAAAAATAGATATATGTAAAAAAAAAAAAAAAAAAAAAAAAAAAATTGATGTGAAAGCAAACAGATCAACCAGGGGCTACTTATTGCATTTGGCTGGGTAAAGTAACATAGACTAGGGAAAAATAGATGATCCAGAAAAAGTGCAGAAATGCTCAGATTTCAGAGCCGTTTCAGAGAAAGAATGAAGGACATATAATGCAGAGGTACAGTGAAAACACCATATGACTTAGCAGTCAATAATATTTGTATAGTCATAATCATGTAAATAGTACTGATTTAATTTAAAAGTGTGCTACAGTTGGAAGAAACAGAGGGAGAAAAATAAGGTCACGGTGTAGTGAGGAAGGTATGCTTTCACCTGCTACAACAAAGTCAATAGACAGTGCTGATAGCTATTCTATTTATGTTATTTGTTATTCTGTATTTGTTATTTTGTTATGTTATTTATTAGCTATTCTATTTTGTTATTTGATTAAAAATATGATTAAATATTTAAGGCAGATCTTTATACCACAACTAGACTATTGAAATTTAACTTAAACGTCAGAAATTCTTAAAAGGTGGACACACTAAGCTGAAGAATTCTCTGGATATTTTTGATACTTAGGAAAATACAAAAAGAGGTCCGTGCTATCACCACTGGGGTCCCCATTATAATTCAAGAGAGACATTTTTATATCAAACTATCAATTTCTTAACTTTTTGACTGTTTACGTACATGCTTTGTATAGTTGCTTTTTCTTTTTTCTTGTACTAAGAATAAAAAAAAAAAAAAGGTCACTTTGGACACAAATACCGTAAAATAAGAGTAGTAGTTAATGTCTTACTAATTACTCCTAAATGAGGAAAAATTCCATTTTAAAAAATTACTTTCAAAAATTTATATTTAAATTATCTGGTATGAGAAATCTCATAAAGTAAAATATAATAACTTAGTTTTACTTTTTGACCTAGTTCACTTTTTGTTTCCATTACATACAAACGAAAGAACCCTTATATACAAAAGAAAAGAACAAAAAAAAAATGAGGCCAGATTAAGAAGTTAGTTAATAAAAAAGTTTAACTGTTGCATATATGAGCCATAAGTATTTTCTCATTCTGCATTTACACAAAGCTTACTTTATTTACCAGAATCTAAGAGTTAACATCTCTAAGAACTACTTTCTGGCCAGGCACCTATCTCCAGATGCAGCAGAATCCCTGTAAGCATCTCGAACCACACTTAATGGTCATCTACTAATATGTCACTAAAAACAAAACAACTGGAAAGTAACCTGTCTTAAATTTAAATTTTAAAATGACTATACAAACCTGATTGGACATGGTGTCTGCACCACAAAAAATCATTTTTTCTAAAAAAGAAAAAAAAAAAAAAGGCCAGCATAATAAAAGCTCCAAGAGGACTTGGGCCATGCTTTGTTTCCTACACTGCCTCCACCTTTGATGGTGGAAGGGCCTTGCAGGCAAACATTCCTACCACTGAAGAGTGAGGGACATGGAATACCTTTTGTTTTACCTTTTCCATGCTCTCCATGTGGGAGAAGCCTACAGCTCTGGAAGGAACTGGGAAAAACAACTCTGATATGGTTTGGATATTTTTCCCCCTCCAAATCTCATGTTAAAATGTGACCCTTAATGTTGGAGACAGGACCTAGTGGCAGGTGTTTGGGTAATGGCAGTGGATTCCTTATGAATGGCTTGGTGCCATCCCCATGGTAATAAGCAAATTCTCATTCTGGTAGTTTAAGAGTGTGGCACCTTCCCTCTACCTGCCTCTCCCTCCCTTTCTCACCATGTGTAACCACCTGCTTCCCCTTCGCCTTCTATCATGATTGTAAGCTTGCTGAGGCTCTCACCAGAAGCAGATGTTGAAGCCAAGCTTGTACAGCCTGAAGATCTGAGCCAATTAAGCCTTATGTGCCTCTTTTATAATAATGCAAAAATGAAGACATATTCTAACCAGAAATAACGGACTCAAGACAGGCAAAGTTTACTCAAATTACAAAAAGAAAGGTTACAAACTCCCATATTTTACTGTGCTACATTACTTCCCATATTATTATAGATCCTCACTTGTATTCTTGCTGCTTAAATCAACTGGAAAACTTGGCTATGTATGGCTTTTTGGCAAACAAACGAGGATTTGTTAAGGAATTAAGGAAATAAGCAGAAGTAGGGCATGTTTAAATTTACATTACATCAGATGAAAAGCTTAATAGCTTAAAAGTTTCAAGAAGCATAAACTTGGATGTGATAAACGCATGTGATCAGGGGACTGTGCAAGAGGAGGCCAAAATCACAGATTCAATCTCTGGTGATGAACAACTATGGTTTTTTTATTTGTTTAAATGGAAACCAAGCTGAAGCCTGAGTTCTATCTTTAAAATGTACTCTTTGGAGCAAGGGAAAAGGTGTAAAAAATTATAAATAAAGATAAATCTATGACTCCTCCACATGACAAATCGTGTTGATAAAAAGATGGCAAAATGTATAAACAAAAAGTTTACATGATTTCACTAACACAGTAACAACTAAAAAAAGCATATCACATATTAAAATAAGACAAGTGAATATGTGGAAAGTTGAAAAAATTAAACCAATATGAGTTTCTAAATACTTTCTATAATACATCTGATCAAACAACAAGAGTTTTGACTCTTTTTCTTGGCAGAAAAAACAATGTTGTCTCACCATCTGTTTGAGATTTTCTCAGGAATATTGTGCTTGCCTTTGGATGGTCAGAAGAGTTGGACTCCAAAGGTATATCTATAAAGGGAGAGAAGAAAAAAAGATGTGATCATTATAAAAATTTATCAACTCATTTATTTGACTGCCACATTTAAGCTATTTCACTACCTCTACTAACGAATGTATAGACATAAGATGAAGCCAGGCAAGATGGCACATGCCTGTAGTCCCAGCTACTCAGAAGGCTGAGATGAGAAAATCCCTTGAGCCCAGGTCAGGAATTTGAGGCCAGCATGAGTGACATAGTGAGACCTTCCTTTATTTAAAAAAATGTAAATTTGCCTTTAAATTGTGTAAAATCAACTGCATACAATAAAACAAGATGGTAGTATGTTTTAAAAGACAGGTCTATTTTATAGGCAAAATATAAGATGTATTCTGGAGTTTTTTTCATTTTAAAAAAGTAAATTCAGCATATCTGTCTCTTCCATGTCATTCTGAGGACATAGAACCTTAGTTCTGTTGAGTAGCTGTCTTCCATAGTCACGTGAGATCTCTAAGTCTTCATTTCTTCATTAGCAAAACATAGGGAGAACGTACATAGGCCTTATTTGTATTGCAAAGGGCCAAATGAGACATACATAAATTGTGCTGTAATCCTAAAGAATGACAATAAAGAGCCTTTTCTGGGCTCTCATCCAACACTTCTCATCTATTAACTGGTGTGTAAAATCACTCAGAGGCTTTCCTTATACCACCAAGTGGAGTATGTTTACACAAGTAAACATACTTTGTCTATAAAGGTGTAATTAATTAATTCACATATTTGTTTATTCTAAATTCTTAAATATCTTGAAAAATGAGTATAGTACTCCAAGTTATACAAAGTCACAGTCACCATGAGTCTTAATTATTCTACCTCTGAAAAAAATAAGAGCTCAACCAAAGGTTTTTTTTTTTTTTTTTTTTCCACTTTAAGTTCTGGGATACATGTGCAGAACATACAGGTTTGTTACATAAGTATACATGTCCCATGGTGGTTTGCTGCACCCATCAACCCATTGAGGTTTTAAGCCTCACATGGATGAGGTATTGTCCTAATGATTTCCCTCCCTTTGTCCCCCACCCCCCGACGGGCCCCAGTGTGTGATGTTCCTTTCCCTGTGACCATGTGTTCTCATTGTGCTTTTTGCTTAGGATTGTCTTGGCTATACGGAGCCGAATCAAAGTTTAAATAGAAGAGCTGTAAGACAGCAATAAATCTCTGACATTTAAACGAAACCAAAAAGCCAATGGATTTAGTATCTTTATGATACAATGCTTTCTATTTGGAAAAATTTACTTTTTATTCAAGAACCATATTGTTACCCAGAATTCTTTTTACTTAGATTCATCTCTTTGCAAAACTTCAGAGACAAACCAACTGTTTTCTCTTTTCTACCCCCTCCCATCCCTCTGCCTCTCCCAGCAGTGTAGAGACTGAAAACTCCAACTTTCTTATCTTTGAACAAGATGCTATTGTCAAGAGGGGGAAAGACAAAGAGGGAGCCATCGCAACAAACACTCTTACACAGGCAAGGTCTGACATTTTAACCTTCAATCTTTATATTACATATTCAAAGTCTACATTTACATTTTATGTCTTTTGAAAGTTTTGACCACAAACCAACTCCACTTTTTTTTGTTGTTGTTGTATGTTTTATTTATTTATTTATTTATTTATTTATTTATACTTTAAGTTCTAGGGTACATGTGCATAACGTGCAGGTTTGTTACATATGTACACTTGTGCCATGTTGGTGTGCTGCACCCACCAACTCGTCAGTACCCATCAACTCGTCATTTACATCAGGTATAACTCCCAATGCAATCCCTCCCCCCTCCCCCCTCCCCCCCATGATAGGCCCCGGTGTGTGATGTTCCCCTTCCCGAGTCCAAGTGATCTCATTGTTCAGTTCCTGGGATTGTAAACTAGTTCAACCATTATGGAAAACAGTATGGCGACTCCTCAAGGATCTAGAACTAGATGTACCATATGACCCAGCCGTCCCATTACTGGGTATATACCCAAAGGATTATAAATCATGCTGCTATAAAGACACATGCACACGTATGTTTATTGTGGCACTATTCACAATAGCAAAGACTTGGAATCAACCCAAATGTCCATCAGTGACAGACTGGATTAAGAAAATGTGGCACATATACACCATGGAATACTATGCAGCCATAAAAAAGGATGAGTTTGTGTCCTTTGTAGGGACATGGATGCAGCTGGAAACCACCTCTCTTTTAGAACAAGGAGGTAAATAATATCTGTTAATCACCAGAATAAATCTGGAGACACATTTTGTGTTAAAGTAAGAATTTTCAAGTAATCAGAGCCTCATAGGTAAACTCCTTTGGGGGAACTCCCTCACACCCATTTTTCTGTAGCCCTGGCCATGACATTTCACACCTTTCCCAATTATTTTAAGCACCCTCCATTTTCTTTCCTTCTATATTCAAATTAGTTAGAAGAAAGCAAGCAGCTTCTATCAAGGTGACTTAAAGCAACCCATATAAGTCTCTCCTATGGCAACCTGCATTCTGATTTTAAATAAGAAATCTCCAAATATTTCAATATAAATTGTCCTGAGATTTAGCTACTTTAACAAAGGAAACAATTAGGCACTTACCTGGTTCCTTCACTTAGGTACCATCTGGATAGGTACAAAGATAATGGGATGGGTACTGGAAAGTTGGGATATTTGAGTTTTTATTGAGAAAAGGAAGAGAATATTCCAAAGAAGCTTCAACAAAGTCCCACAGGTACTAAATAAAGCTAAAGACAAGAACAGCCATAAATAAATGGTCCCATGCCAGCCTAAGAGAATGAGATGAGGGAGAAAGAACTAGGAGTTTGAGAGGGAAGGAGAAAAGAAACTGGATTCTGTGGCAAAGACCAAGGGGTGGGAACGCAAGGCAAAGCCAGGTTTTGTTCCTGGCCAGCCCTAGGATAGCTGGCTACAGGCAGAAAGGAGCCTGAGGTTTGGGATGCCTCCCAGAGGACCCTGGTAACAGCAGCAACCAGAAGTGTGCCGAGGACAGATGGCACCCATTACCTCCTTACCTTCTGGCATCTCCCGTTCACAGATGTGGTGCACATGGAGGCCCTCACCAGCTTCAAAAGTCACCTCACCAGGCTCTACAGCAGCAGCCACAGACACTCCTGCTATCATGTCTCCAGCTGCTGCCTTATAGATCTCAGACCCACAGGGGCACACTGACCCCTGGTGCTGGTCCAACTCAGGGCTGGCCCTGGGACACACACAACAGGTCATTATGTTCCCCATGGGGTGCCTCTACTCCTGTCACCACCTGTGCCTCTGCTCACAGCTTTGGCCACACACTCCCGCTGCCCTAGGCCGAGGCTATGCTGCACTTGCAGAGATGGTCTTGTCTGCTGCTTGCCTGCCCAGGCCACAGCCAGACCCCAGCCAGGGCTTGGGCCAATGCCCGCACCCTGCCACCTCCCATGAGTTGACTTGTCTGGGAGGGTGAAGACCAGCTGGCTTATTTAATAGGTTGTGAACCCAACAAGCACTGAGAGACACAACAAATGCCTGAAGAAAGTATAGATGGAGCTCCTCCTCCTTCTGCAGTCACCTACAGACTGAAGCCCATTGGCCCAGGTGGGAGCCCAAGCTTGTGGCTCACAATGCCCCACCCCACACTTCACAATGCCCGCCCTGACAGCTCACAATGCCCCACCCTGGCTGCCCCACTTCCCCCACAGCTCAGAATGCCCCTGCCTGGGCTGCCCCACCCTGTGGCTTATGCTGCTGCTACTTTCCTGGCCCCTTGTGCAGTGCCAGTGGGACTAAGGTTTTCATTCATCACCAGCCTCCTGATCTTTTCAGTCCTAAGAAAAGCACAAGGTGGTTCCTTACTTGAAGCCATCTTCCTCTATGAGTTCTATACAAACCCTCAGTTAGTAGAGTGGGTCCCATTAGCAACCAAGTTGAGCAACTTTTATTTGCTGACTGAATGTAGATACACCTGAATTGTTGACTGCTTTTGTAACTAAATACTCCTCTCCTGTCTTCCAATGAGTGATCGTTTTTGTCTGCAACTTGACCACAGCAGTCCCTGGGGCCCTAGCTCTACTCTCAATAAAGAGTTATGGCTGTGTGTCTTGAATGACACCTTAGGACCCATCCTGCCTCCATCTCTTTCTCCATAAAATAGAAACTTAACTTGTTCCTCCAAGTTCTGAAATGCTGAAACTTACCAACTCCCTTTTCTCCCATTCCATGGCAAGGACTTTCAGATTTTCTCTCTTTTACTAACAAAGCATTAAACATGATTTTGTCATACAAAATAGAGAGCCATAAAGTGGGTTAACACAGTCCTAATTCAATAAAGATGAATACTCAACATCTGGCAATCAGTATGTGCCTGACAGTGTTCTAACTGTGCTATGCTCATTTAACCGTTAGAAACAATCTCATTTTACAGGTTTTACAGAAGACACTGAAATGGAAAAGGTAAGTTATCTCCCCAAGGTCACACGACTGCTCAGGCTGGGGCCACAGTTTAATCCCAGGTAGTATGAATTCCCCAGTTACTCAAGCATGATTATCAGAAACTGTATTGGTTCATTTTCACATTGCTATGAAGAAATACCTTAGGTTGAGTAATTTATAAAGGAAAGAAGCTTAATGGACTCATGTTCTACATGGCTGGGGAGGCCTCAGGAAACTTACAATCACAGTGGAAAAGGAAGCAGGCACTTCTTACATGGCGGCAGGCCAGAGGGTGTGAGCTTGTGAAGGAGCAACTGTCAAACACGTATAAAACCATCAGATCTCATGAGAACTCACTCACTATCATGAGAACAGCATGGGGGAAACTGTCCCCATGATCCAGTTATCTCCCACCGGGTCCCTCCCTCAACACGTGGGGATTATGGGATTACAATTCAAGATGAGATTTGGGTGGGGACATGCCCAAACCATATCAGAAAGTAAAGGCAGAAGTCAAGCTTGGAGGGAAAGTGACACTGTAGATTAGTACATTTTTAAAAGAAAAACATTTTTTTTTTATGTAGATTTTAAAATACCTCCCCTTCATTCAACATTGATTAAGTCCCTTCTACATGCCAGGCACTGTATGTGTGAAACAGTCCTAACTCTTTTTTTTTTAGACGGAGTCTTGCTTTGTCACCAAGGCTGGAGTGCAGTGGCATGATCTCGGCTCACTGCAAGCTCCGCCTCCCAGGTTCACGCCATTCTCCTGCCTCAGCCTCCCAAGTAGCTGGGACTACAGGCACCTGCCACCATGCCTGGCTACTTTTTCTATTTTTAGTAGACACGAGGTTTCACCATGTTAGCCAGAATGATCTTGATCTCCTGACCTCGTGATCTGCCCGCCTCAGCCTCCCAAAGTGCTGGGATTACAGGCGTGAGCCACCGCACCTGGCAAAAACAGTCCTAACTCTTAATGAATGTAAGCAGATACAAAAAGGCTTAAGGAGTTCAGTTTTCTGAGACCACACTGCTGGACAGGGTATAAATCTGGGATACAGATTCACCTCTATTTGACCCCAAATTTGATGCTGGGATGGTTTCAAGTTTATTCTGAAAATTCGAGTCATTGAACCACACAAAGTTGAAGAGTCTCTGTCAGATGTGTGTATAGTGGTCTGTATTATAAGGAAGGACTGCAGGAAGCAACAAGACCAATTAAGAGATTTTATCTAAAAGAAGAGTAATGATAAAGGCAGTGGCAGTAACAGAAGTGGAAGAAAATGTTTTCTGATCATTTGGGAGATGGAATAGGAAGTGCTTGGTCATGAGATGTGAAAGAAGAGGGGAAGTAGAGGGAAAACACAGCTGCTCAGACTCTGCTGGAAATGACTGGGTACATAGTGGTGCCTTCCTCCTGGCAGAGAATGCAGGAAAAGAAATAGGTAAGGAGGAAAAGATATTTTTTACTCTCAGTGTCACATAAAATGGAATTCTATGGTCAAAAGTTGAATATAAATCTCTGTAGGCTAAGTCAATTTGTGACATCCCAACATATGTTTTCAAAAAAAACACACATACTAAATCAAACCATTAAGAGTAACTGGGGAAATTTCCTAAAATTTGCATGCTAATAATATCACCATTTTGCATTTATTACTTTCATGGAGGAATTCTGAATCTATGGTTATGGCAAATGAGGCATCTTGTATAAAATAAAAGCTAACACATGAAACAAAACATTTAAAATTCTATTGTCCTCAGAGAATAGAGAATGCAACTGAAGCCATGGACATGGAAGTGATTGCCTTGAGAAGTGGTGTATAGTAAGAAGAATTGGGAAGAAAAAACCCTGGAGAATAGGGTGATTTCCACGGCATTAAGCGAAGCTTGCAAAAGTGAGCACTGGGAGTCAACAGACCTGCATATAAATCAGGAATGACTGCTTCCATAAGTCATTAGAAAAGACATGATGTCTGCTTTTCATTTCTATAACAGCAGCACCTAACACAATGTGTGGTCAATAAGTACTCAATATGCATTATCTCAATGCACAGAGTCAAATATATTGCCAGGAGGGCAGGAAAGCTACAAATCAGCTATGATAATTTAGTGATTGGGCTTGTGTGCATGTGAGTGAGCTGGATGTCAGGCAGTGGGTAAAGTATTGAAGTGGAGGTGAGAAAACAATGACACAAACTGAGGGCTTCTCTTCCCAAGTATTTGGCTGAGAAGAGAGATGTAGGTAGTAGTTAAAGGGTAAATATGGTAAAGAAAGACTTTTATACCAAGATTCAACAAAAAGGGTGAGTATACTTCTATGTTAAATGGAAAGAGCCAACAGAGAAAATACAGTTTTGAGTTTAGAAGAAAAGGAAGAACGAATGCAGAAGGGCCCCCAAAAGACACAAGTGCAAGCAATCCAGATCAAGGGCAGATTAGCTTTGGACTTACACAAAAGCAAGAAGGGAGAAAGGACCACGTCATTCAAGAGATATTTCTGGTAGAGGAAAGGTTTAGGAAGAGATCTTTTGATGACCTTTATTTGAACAGACTTTTCAAAAACCTACTGTGGGAAAAACAACACTATGTATAGAAAAGTCTACACTTCTTGATACACCTAAAAACAACAACAAAACAGCTTGTTACACTAAACAAAACCCAAATAATGTCTTCCATAAAAGTGGGTAACTGGAAAAGCAATTTGAGCATAAATCAAGGAGTTCAATTACCAGTAAGTGTATCAAAAGAGTGAAACATGGGTTTAATTTTTCCCACAAAGAGTTACAAGAAGTAACAACAACTTTCAGGGAAGAGGAAAAAATAATTAAGAAGAAAATTATATGCAATTCCAAAATGTGTGAATATTCATAAACTCTAACATAAGTTAACTACAAAAAGGACCAGAAGAATCATCATCATAGGAAGCAATCGGTAATTTCAAAAATCAGGAAAGAAGGGATGATTCATATGTAATTTAATTTTGTTGAAAATATTTAAGTTCGAGGACAAAAATAGGTGATACATTGAAATGCAGAAATCATGGTGGAAAAAAAAAAAAGAGTTCAAGAAAGTTCAGTTTCAGTAACCAATATCTAGTAAAACCCTCAGGATCTAGTGGCTACAATCTGCGTTAATAGTGTCTGAAATATCATTAGATACCATTTTGGATAATTCTTACAGACTTGAGATGATGTCTATTTAAAGCTACAAAATAGTGCCTGCACTTAACAACAGACACACTCAAAAACAGGTATCCATGACTTTACTTTTACCTTTTATTTTTTTGAGACAGTCTCACTCTGTCCCCTAGGCTAGAGTGCAGTGGCACAATCTTGGCCCACTGCAACGTCTGCCTCCCAGGTTGAAGCGATTCTCTTGCTCTCAGCCTCCTAAGTAGCTGGAATTACAGGCGCACATCACCATTCCCAGCTAATTTTTGTATTTTTAGTAGAGATGGGGTTTCACCATGTTGGTCAGGCTGGTCTCAAACTCCTGACCTCATGATCTGCCCGCCTCAGACTCCCAAAATGCTGGGATTACAGGTGTAAGCCACCGCACTCAGCCCACAGATATCCATGACTTTAAAAATGGAAGAATTTTAAACTCTAAACAGGAAAATATTGGGAAACATTGTTACGAAAATAGATTTTAAAACATTTTGATTGAAGGCAATATTGAAGTACATTAAGAAAAATCCTATCCTACCATGACACTGGCAAGTCTGAGAGAGCAAAGAGAAATAAGTTAGAGTACTGTGATTTGAGTTAATCAGGAGTTTGATTCTGTGAAATGAGCAGAGACCTTGTTTATTTATGGCTCCAAAGTCAACTAATTAATTCATCCATTCATTCAATACCCATTTAGTACCTGAGCCCTTAGCAAACATGCCACACACTGTAAGTTTTGGCGATATTGCTTGGACCAACATAAACAAGGTTCTTATTCTTGTGAAAGTTATCTTCCAGTAAGGGAGTTAACAGACCGTGTTGCCCATCACCCCTGCCTGCTTTACCTAGGATGACTACTGATCTCCAGCTATTGGATCTTCATTCCAGACAATACGATAGAGGGACAAAAGAAGGAGGAAGGCATTTTAGAAGGTACTCATAGCACAGGGCTTACAAATTATTGACTTAAAACTTAGTCACATGGCCATACCTAGCTGCAGGGGAGGTCCAAAAGACATAATCATATAGCTAGGGTAACGAATACAGAATAAACAATTGGATATGGAAAGGAAACTAACATGCTATTCCACAATCTCTAAAGAAAGATTAGGGAGGTTTTGGCTTAAAGCAAGAATAGTCACAATAAAATTTACAACCCTTTGCAAGCATATATGAAAACATACAAAAAAGGTTGTAATGATCTTTTCTTAAGCTGAGAGGGCAGAAAAAATGAGAAAAATTAAATTATAAAATGAAACTTTGGTTTAGAGGTAAGAAACATTTTGCAACAGTCAAGAGATCAAGGTTGTATAGTATATTATGTGAATGTTGTGACTCACTGGTTTCATCTTAGATATCATAACCTGACATTTTGTAAAAGTGGTTTTTCATGAAAATTTTTTCAGGTGCCCTATAAAGTCCTGTCACATCAGAAGTGAATAATAATCTTACATATTCATAAGATATCTTCATGGCATCTTCTACAGTCTTCCACTGTTTAATTTAGGTAAACCTGGGAATCACGTTTGGGTATTGTCTCATCCAACTTCTGTTACCTATCCCCATCATAAGTCATGAAGGTCTTGGATATTTTGTGCTCTAGCAATTAATTCATCATGAATCCTGGAGTTATTTGCTATTCCAGTCATTTGTCCTACTTCACTTCCTATAAGTATAATGAATTTACCACCATAAACTCCTAGACCATATGGAATTTGTACATGTGATTTGACTTCGTGAGCAAAAATTCTATGGATATCTTGAAATTCTTGCCTAGTATAAAACTTATTTTCAGTAGAGATTATATTTCTGCACTCAGGCAGCTATGAAACTTTCACTGTTATTGCTGGTCAGGCTTTCCAGAGGTCATGATAACCTCCTAGGTTCTCTGGAAGAGGGACATATTCTTTCGGATGACATTGTCATATTTTGTTCGCCAAAATATTTTATCTATCTAAATCGATAGTTTCTAATGTCTTGAGTAACAAGACTAACAAGACTAGTACTTTTTATTTTTCTTAGCGCTGTGAGTTAATGTGACCAATGCCTGAGGTTAAGTAGTCAGGCCAGTATTACACTGGTCTTTGCCAGAACTTTTTGTCTAATACATTTCTCTACTGTTTTCTACAAGTCACAGGATGTTAATATGGGTTCTAGAATGCAATTTTTAAAAACATTTTGTGAATGACTGGCAACATGGTCATTTAATTTTCAAATAAAATTTGCAAGTAAAATGTGTAGGACTCCAATAAGGCACAATGACCTAGATCCTGAGTATGATCCCATCAGAAGCAGCAAATACTGAGTTGAACAAGCTCACTAATGTCTGCTTACACCAGTCACTTTTGACTGCTCAATGGCAGGCAGGGGGAATGACATGTGGTTGGCAGATGTCCACTCAGTATGACCCTGGACTGGACATATAGTTACCTTGAGTCAGGCCAGCCATGTGTTATTGGACTATTCCTTGGAGATACACTCATTAGTGACTGTTAAAGTACCTGAGTCATTAGGTGCCTGTAGACTATGCCCATTGAGATTTGCATTAGGTGCAAGCTGCCCGGTTGTGCTGACACGGACTGATGCTGTGAGGTTTCACAATGACATGGCAGACAATTACATATGCTCAGATTTACCATGTATCAAGAGTTATTCATACAATCAATTAGGCAATTATCATTCTACACACAGGCAGTAATAAAGGGAGTAAATAAACCACAACGATGACGCCAGAGACAAATGTACCTCCAGAAGAGTCCAGTGGGTCCAGAAGCCCTTTAGATACTGGTCAGAGGCTCCTTTTGGGCAGAGATCACAGCAGCAGCCACCAGGTATGGAGAAGTCCTTAGAGTTCTCATGGACAAAGCTTCTGAAGGCATCTTGGGCAAGACCTTGTATTTGCTGGTCTTATGATCCTCTGCAGATGGGTCCATTCTCATTTTCTCAGCCACCTTTCACTTCCTGTTAGTTCATTTCAGGTCTCTTATGATCCCAGGCAGCAGTAGTTGTTATTACCTCAGTTCATTCATGCATGTTTATCTCTTTGGGGTTGAGGGGACATCTTCACTGTGGACATAATTCTACTGGAGATGAGTGACTTTATTTTAAGACATTGGGATCACAAATTATTATCACATATCATCAGGGCAGACAATAGCTACCACCTGGGGCTGAAAGCAGATAACTCCATTTACTCTAGAAACATTCTGTCTTGATTATGGCGCCAGTTACTGTGAGGGACTTCCTTTTCTCCACCTATTTTTTACAAGGTTTGAGTCTGAACTGCTAATATTCTACTGATTTACGGATGAAGGGACTGACTGCACCATTCCGGTCTGTCACAGCACTTGCATCAATACTTCCACTTTAAGAGTTTTCCACCTTGTCCAGAACTACAGTCCATTAATCCCCTCATTTTTCTCTCTTAAGAGAATAAACAACACATCTCATGCACATACCCACACCCCTCTTCTCCCAAATACCAAATACACAAAAATCCAATCTCTCTCCTACCCAAGCAATTTTAGATAATCTCTCATAACTACTTTAAGCCCCCTGACTCGATGCTCGTCCTTTCTCTGGCAAAATCTCATCCCTGGATGAGCACCACTTTGCGTTGGCTCAATGACACCACTCAGCTGAATCAGAAAAATATCAAAAAGTGGTCAGAGGTTCATCATAAATTCAAATAACTTACACAACAAGTTGGCCCTAAATATTTCTAAAAATCAATAAAAGTTTTGCTTCTCCAATGACATCATTTCTTCAGAAACTCAACATGTATAACCAATCTTTTCTATGTTCTTCTAACTTTTATTCAACTTCTTTCACCTGATATCTTGCCAAATCATTCAAGGAGAAAATATATCCCGTTAGGCAAGAGCCGATCATCTTCCCATCACCTAAGAAAATAATATGCACAGGATGCGCCCACCTCACCTTTCTCTGCCTCATCATGTCAGAAAAAGTACCCCTCCTTTTCTCACAAATCTGAGATAAAAGATTTAGATGGCCTGTAATTCCAGCACTTGGGGAGACCAATGCAGGCAGACTATTTCAGCCCATGATTTTAAAAACAAGCCTAAGCAACTTAGAGAAACCCATCTCTAAAACAAGTACAAACAAATAAGTAGCTGAGCATGGTCATGTGGTGGCACATGCCTGTAGTCCCAGCCACTCAGGGTGGGGAGCACTGAGATGGGAGGATCACCTGAGCCTAGAAGGTTGAGGCTGTAGTGAACTGTGATCACACCACTGCACGCCAGCTGGGGCAACAGTTATTTTTAAAAGGATCTTCTCTGTTAAAAATGATCAAATAAACAGATGGCTATGAGGCTGAGGTGGCTCCAGTAGGCTCAGTTCTTCCTTCAACAAACCAGAACTTGACTCAGTATAAATAATGAAAGGAAGCTTAAGTTTAACCCATCAGAAACCAACAACTACCAACTAACTGGAGACTTTCCACTGTAATGTTCCAAATGAGGCCACTGCTCCATTTTACCCAATCAAGTATTTTCTTTTCTTCTACATTCACCATATAAGGGTCTTCCCCCACCTTCCCTAAGCCTCTCTGTGGGAGCTCTCTGGTGCTTGCAGTCTCGGGCTGCTTTATAAATTTCTGAATCCTCAAATACACTTCGTAATGTTTCAAAGTGCCTAACAGTATCTTTTAACAGCTCTTATGGTTGCCTCATTGTTTCTGGATTTTCAAGCTCTACCTCCTTCGTGGGATTGATTCTCAGTATGTGAACACGTTCTCCTTTATCATCATAAAGGCTCTCCTAATGTGGGCATTTTTTTTACAAAACTATACGTACTCTTACTATGTGATCCAGCAGTTGCACTCCCTAAGTCTTTATCCAATGACCAGAAAGCTTATGTCCACACAAAAACCTGCACACACATGTTTATAGCATCTTAACATATTAAAATAGCTGCCAAAACTTAGGAGGAACCAAGATGTCCTTAAGTAGCTTAATGATAAATACAAATGTGGTATATTTAGAAAATGAAATATTAATCACCTCTGAAAAGAAATGAGCTATAACTAATTGCGTATTACATACTAAATGCATATTACTAACTGAAAGAAGCCAACCTGGAAAGTTATCTACTCTATGATTGCAAGTATATAACATTCAGAAAAATGCAAAACTATGGAGAGTGAAAACATTTGTGGTTTCCAGTGGTTAGGAAAAGAAAGGATAAATAAATGGAGCACAAGATTATTACAGTAGTGAAAATATACTGCACGATATCATAACAGCTATAATACATTCATCATACATTTCGTTCTCGTTATACATTTTCCAAACCCTTAGAATGTGTGCCACCAAGAGTATCGCTCTGGGTGATGATGATGTGTCAGTGTAAGTTCACTGACTATAATAAATATTCTACTCTGGTGAAAGAGGTTGGTTGTGGAGTGACCCGAAAGTGTACAGGAATTGAGGGTATATGGCAATGCTGGACTCTGCACTCCATATTGCTGTACACTCAGATCTACTCTAAAATAATAATGAATCTTTAAAAATCTATTACTATCACATAGCCCTTTTAAAGTCTCCAACTGGTCTGAGCCCATTCTATTAAGTCTCAGAAAACACTGGTTAGTAAGCTAGCTCTAACCCAACTGGCAAGAAGAGGCAGAAAAGACCCAGGGCAGGGGAGTATATTGCACATGCATACACCAGGAAACTGGAGGAAGCTTGGAGGCCCTTTAGCCTGGTCCTGAGCCCATTGAAACTGGAATTATAGGCACAGATGCCTGGGCACTAATCTGAATGTGCCAACATCCAAGGCCATATGAACACAAACGCGCAGAGTCTCCTCTGCAATCTGTAGCTAAGATGTTAGGCCATGATTGGACTAGGATGGGAGATGAACTGAGGACAACAGATTCTGTAGACTTTTGTTGCCTCTTCCCAGCCCCAAGCATTTCACTCTTTCCTCTTGCCACAGGCAGCAGGGGGGCTCCCTATGAACATCATCCCCACAGCCTATAGTTGTGTCACCTTCAGTCTCTTATACCCTCCTACCGCACAGTCAGTCAGGACATCCAGCCTTGCAAACTCAAGGGTCCACACATGGCCAAGATAATGGGGTGACCAGAACCCTCACCTTTGATCTGCAGACAAATACCCCCTACCTTCTGGGCCTCTACCAGCAATTGGAGGCCCTGGAAATTTCCAGACACACACCAGTGTTCTGAACTGCAGGCTGCTGTCCCATCCTATGGCAGAGTAGACCTTTTCTTCTCCAGAATTACCATTATCCAGTTGAATGAAATGTCTTTTTAACATAGAAACAGGGCACAGAAACTAGTGTTCCTTGGCCCTGAAACCCATCACACTGTCTGCAGGTATACACCTGTCCTTAGCAAATACCACAGATTTGAGGACTCAGTCCCTGGAGTGTGGTCATTGGCTCTGCTTTCAGAAAACATCAAGGTACCTTTGGCAAGTCTGCAGACTTCATGAAGAAAAACAAAAACATAAACAAAACCAAGTGATGAACACACACACACACACACACACACACACACACACCCCCCGCAAAGTGACTAACAGGATGTCCCTCCAGGACATTTGCAGAGAGGGGAGAAGGAAACATCCCAGGACCCTTTCACAGCTACTTCCTTGAGCCCCTTTTCTGATGGTGCTATCTAGACCTGTCTCAGCCCAAGCACCGCCACCCTGATATGCAGGAGCTGGCTTCCTGACCTGAAATTCAACATCAAGAAATGATCTCTTGGCCAGGCGTGGTGGCTCATGCCTATAATCCCAGCACTTTGGGAGGCTGAGGCAGGTGAATTACCTAAGGTCAGGAGTTTGAGACCAGCCTGACCGACATGGTGAAAGCTCATCTCAACTAAAAATTTAAAAAACTAGCAGGACGTGGTGGTGTGCCCCTGTAATCTCAGCTACTTGGGAGGCTGAGGCAGGAGAATCACTTGAACCTGGGACGCAGAGGTTGTAGTGAGCAGAGACTAGGCCATTGCTCTCTAGCCTAGGCAACAAGAGCAAAATTCCATCTCAAAAAAAAAAAAAAAAGAAAAGAAAAGGAAAAGAAAAGAAAAGAAAGGATCTCTTCTACTTAACATTAACAGGAATGTCCTCAAGCAGTGTCCTCATTGGCAGGGGTGGAGTGGGGGAGTTTCTTAAAAATTGAGGTCTCTGCCCACCATCTAGAGAACCTGGAAATTTCCACCAATGCCACAAAAACAAAATCACTGGATAGTGCTCCAGTGTATGGCAGATTAGACCATCTCTCCATTAGATCTGGGTTTCTATTCCATTGAATGAAATGGCTTTTCTATTACAGGGTTAGGATAAGGGATCAAAAGGGTCTTACAACTGAACTCCAGCATACAGTCTGCACAGACACTAGGCTTGTGCAAATATAACACAGTGAGGCCCCAGGACCCTTGAGTCAGCTGAATGCATTGAATTTCAGGAAACAGTGAGATACATTCAGCAAAACAGTGGGCTTCATGCTGAAAGAAATCAAGCCAAGAACACACACATCACTCTGACATACACACAAAAGACACACACATACACACATGTAAACACATATTCAGATACCCTAGTGGCCAATAGGTCCTTTCACCAGGAACCTGCAGACGGGAGAGGAGAAAGCCTCCCAGGGGACCATCACTGTACTTTCTGGAGCCCCTTATCACATAGCTAGCCCCGGGACAGCACTGTTTTATCCCAGTCCAGCCCAAACTGCCATCACCCTCTGATGTGGAAGCTGGCCTCCTCACCAGAACCTCTCTGTCAGACAAATTTCTCTTCTTTTTAAAATGGTTAGAGAGAACCTTCAGACAGTGTTCCGATCAGGGTGGTTGGAGAGGGGGGCTTCCTAGGAAGTCAGGCAGGGCAGAGCTGAAGCCCTCTGGGTTAGCTGTGGGCTTTTGATATAAAGGCATGTAAGACTGCACAGGTCAGGGGGGTAGTGAAGGGATGGACTGGGGTGTGCTGAAGAACTCCAGTTGGGAGTGTTCTATTACTATAACAGAGTTCCTGAACCTAGGTAACATAAAAAGAACAGAAATTTATTCTCTCACAGTTCTGCAGGCTGGGAAGTCCAAAATCAAGAGGCCTCTGGAGCGGACATTCCTACTACATACTCACAGGGAGGCAGGTGAAAGGGAGAGAGGATGGATGTGATGTGCTCACGTGACAGAAGAGTGACAAAAAGTAAACCCAATCCTTCAAGCTCTTTTTATACTTACATAAGACCTAGCTATTTTGTATGTATATAAAAAGTAACATCCCCCTCATCTACTACAGTGTAGTAGATACCACCCACATATGGGAAATGCAGAATAGATAAATAATTTATTCTCTCCTTTATCAGTTTTTCCAAAAAATACGTGGCTTTTTTACCTAAACACCTCCATTAGGCTGCAGCTCCCAACACTGATGTCTTGGGGATTAGAGTTTCAACACATACATTTTGAGGGATACATTAAGACCATAGCAATTGTAAAACCAGAGTATCTGAGCCAGGTCTCAATCAAGATAGAAGTTTATTTTGCCAAGGTTAAGAACATGCCCAGAAGAAATAAACAGAGAATCACAGAAACAGTCTGTGGTCTGTGATTTTCTCCAAAGATGATTTTGAAGGTTTCAATATTTAGAAAAGAAAAATGACCTAGAGAGGAAACAGAAAGTGTGTGGTGATCCTCATGTTGCAAGAGAAAAGGAGCAGGTAGGGAAATAGTCAATTATGTACTGATCTTATGCTCAATAAATTAGCACTTGATTAGATAAGATGAACAGGGTAGCTACCTGTGGAAATGCTTAAACTCCTATCTGCAACTGCTTACAAAGCCAAGGAAAGGCGGCTTCTTGCATGACTCAGCTTTCAGCTTAATTTTTTTCTTTTGTCATAGTAAATTGGGTCCCTAATTTTTATTGTCCTTTCATACAATGATCAATCCCTAGACCTATTATTTCACCAGGAGTTGCAAAATAGTAATATTCTAATGCTATCATTATATTTTCATTTATTCGCTGAAATACTTACATAAAAAGTGATTTCCCCTTGATCTGTTAGTTATCCAGTGACACCACCCACACAGGAAATGCAGAATAGATGAATTATTCCCTTATCAGCTTTCCAAATAATAAATTGGATAACTGGCAGCCTTTCTCTTGCTTGTAAACTTATTTATTATAATTACAAATCCATGCATTTATTGCTGTTACTATACTAATTGATGTTCCAATTGTCCTGTTTTTGGACAGTAGGAGCATCATGTCATCTCCTAGGCCCTCTAATATACCCTAGTTATGTTTCATAGCATCCTTATTTTATGATATGTCAGGGAGATCGAGAATCATCTCATACATTTTCTGTCCAGACCTAAATTCAGGCATTTCTCCAAGAAACTCTGATCTCTTTTTTATAAAAAATTGTTATTTCCAGAATATAGCCTGGATATGAGAAATGTTGCCTTACTAAGTTGGTCTTTGATTCGTGCCTTTTTCTGTGAATACATACAGGAGTTCTCCTTCCTTCTGGGTTCTCTCTCTCTTTTTTTTTTTTTTTGATAGTTAAAACATATCATGACATGAATCAAGTTAAACTATGCCTCTGAGTTTCAGTTTCCTTTACAGACTATTTATTTTGATGATTACATGAGTTAGCACACAGAAAATGTATAGCAGTTTTTGTGATATACTTCAGGTGATCAGTAAATTCTCAGCACAAAATGTGCAAATGGTGAAGGGGGGAATTCCCATCAGTCCTACCTAACTGGAGAGCAAACTCCTTAAAGACAGGATCATAGTTCTAAACCTCTGTGTATCCACCATAACTCCTAGCACAATGCTTTGCATCAATCATGAGCTCAAGAAATTATTACTGATGGCCAATAACCAATACATATGTACTTTCAAACCAAATAACAAGAAGAAAATCTATAAATAGCAACCTGTAAGTATCAAATATTTCTGTGTATTGTCGTAGGTCTGTGAAACCACAACACACTGAGATATTGAAAGACATGGACTAAATCCAGTTCTAAAGCAATTTGAAATTTCCACAGTATAACTTAAATTCATTAAATTTTCAGATTTCTGAATTCATTCAAGTTCTAAAGTTATCATTCTGGGACAGTTCAATGTCTTTAAGTTTTTTATCTTATCCATTCTAATTTCCTGCTATAAAATCAATAAAGTGTAGGTTGTAAAGAAAAAAAACATATCATGAATCCATGATGACTTGTCCTATCCAAATTGAGGACTATAAAGTAGTTGTTTATTACTTTGTAACTTTTATCTGTATCCCCTTTTTTCTATACTAAGAATCCTAGGTCCTCAATGACACCAGGAGTAACAGAATTAAAGTATTATTGCTCCTCATCTCCTTCATCCTATAATACCGATCTACAAATTGAAGATGAACAATACCAATAAAAAACAGTTTTAGGGTCCTTGTTTGGCAATTCATGTTTTCCTTAGGATATATTTCCTTTTGGTTGTACAAATTGCAATGCTTTAAAGCGACTTGAAACAGTTACTCTTGGTATGTTTAGAACCCTCAACTAGTGTTTTATGACACACTTATGTTTAGGTATTTTATATTCATTTTTTATTTACTGAATTTTCATCATTTATTAAGATATTATTATGAATAATATTAATACTGGCTGGGTATGGTAGAATGGTTCATTCAGATTGGTTGGGACTTGGGTGCTCACTTCAGCAGCACATATACTAAAATCGGTTGGGACTTGGGCCATACCAGTGTTTAAATATTTCTCTATCCCCCTGCCTTGATGGACCCTGCTCTGCCATGAAAAGTTGACTAAAGTAAGTTTAATTCATTAAAATGTGACTTTAATGTGACTACTTCTCTTGCAAGACATTTGCCAAGGTTCTAAACTGAATTCTGGATAAAAACAGGTAACAAATTCTATTATCTGTTCAATAAATGAATTCTTTGCATTTGCAGAAACAAGAATGGATGACAAAACTTTCCATCCTTCAAATGAAGATGAAGTGGCCAGGTGCGGTGGCTCACACCTGTAATCCCAACACTTTGGAAGGCCGAGGTGGGCAGATCATCTGAGGTCAGGAGTTCAAGACCAGCCTGCCCAACATGAAGAAACCCCATCTCTACTAAAAATACCCAAAAAATAGCTAGGCATGGCGGCAGCTGCCTGTAATCCCAGCAACTCAGGAGGCTGTGGCAGGGACAATTGCTTGACCCTGGGAGGCAGAGGTGGCAGTGAGCCGAGATCACACCACTACATTCCAGCCTGGGCAATACAGCAAGACTCCGTCTCAAAAAAAAAAAAAAAATGAAGTATGCAGAGAAGAAAGAGCTTTTACTTACTTGCATGAAGTACTGAATATGTGACCTCAATTTCACTTGCTGCTTGATCAGACTGAAAGGCTGAGTGAGATATTGTTGGTGCCAAGCTCACTAGTGCTAGTAAATCTCTCTAGGCTCTGGCTATGCATGGAGCTGGCACTGGTGTCATCACCTCCATGATGTAGATCTTGCTCATCAAACACTGCAACCAGCTAGAAATAAAACATAAATGTGCATTTATAAATAAAGACATTTAAATTACTACCAAAAATTTATACTACTTTGACATAAGTCTTACAGTGGGAAAATATATGAGTGACCCCAAAATGTTAAGTTTTAAGAAGCAAAACCTCGGCTGGGTGTGGTGGCTCATGCCTGTAATCCCAGCACTCTGGGAGGGCGAGGTGGGCAGATCACCTGAGGTCAGAAGTTTGAGACCAGCCTGGCCAACATGGTGAAATCCCGTCTCTACTAAAAATACAAAAATTAGCCGGGTGTGGTGGCACACGCCTGTAGTCCCAGCTACTCGGGGAAGGTGAGGCAGGAGAATTGCTGGAACCTGGGAGGTGGAGGTTGCAGTGAGTGGAGATCGCACCAATGCACTCCAGTCTGGGCAACAGCATGAGACTCTGTCTCAAAAGAAAAGAAAAGAAAAAAGAGAAAACCCTCAAAAGGACAGTGTTTCTGTTAATGTTGATGCTTTACTTTTACATTTCTGAAGTGAATATTTTATAGACAAAATTCCATGGCTGAAAAATAATGAAAATGTTTGCTATCACAGCATGCTAAGATGAAAGTAAGTTTAAATACGTTCTAAAATATAGGCTATATTGTTAAGTGGAAAGAAAATTGCAAAATACAGAGTGAGAATGTGTATATAAACATATATATATACACACACACACACACACACGTGGTATAGGCTGAACTTCATATAATGAGAAGGGGATATTAAAAATTATACATGTTACCTGCTCATTTGTGCATAAGACATCTAAAAAGGATAAAAGATAATCTAATGAAATGGGAATCTAATAAAAGGAAATCTAATAACATGAGCACGCAGAAAAAGGTGGGGAAGAACATAAGTAGCCTAAGTAACTCTGGAAAACTCTATTTTCATTGTTGAAAGCTAAAGACAAAAAAAAACATCCCACAAATACTATCTTCTAATTAGCAAATTTATTTTTCAACAAGCATACGGTTTCACAATTCTCAGTCTACTATATACGCGCATACACACACACACACACACACACACACACACACACCAGGAACAAACAAGTGAACATATCTTGGAAAATAAAAGCCAATTTTCTCACTGTTAGAAGTTACAAAGAAGGAAAAGCTAGAATAAACTTGGTGGTGTTAGAATGGAATCAAAGGCAACAATAAGAACTCACGGTTTTTATAAGTAGGTAGGTAGGTACACAGTCAGATAGGTATAGACAAATGTTAATGCATGTGTGAGTACACCAACACAGAGCTCCTAGCTCTGTTAATGAAGAGATCCTAGAGTAAATGACATTCCAATGCTAATGAGCACACCTAGTGCTCAGATCATGGTTTCCAGTACCATTCTCCAGTTAATGAACCAGGGCTCCCTAGAAATAGGGTTAATTTCAGGGCTGAGGTCAGGGAAGATGCATGATAAGCCTGGAATGCTTTGTGATGCTAAAAATAAGGAAGAACTCAAAAATGTTGACAGCACATCAAAAGGCAACAGGTGCCAACCTGAAGGGGTTCTCAGTGGCCAATGTTGAGTGTTGGGAAAAAGCTGAGGGTTGGAAGAGAAGCTGAGGCAGGGGTTGGAACATGTCCAGGGTCCAGGATCTAAAACCCCTAGTGGCCTTTGGAATGTGTCTAGAATTGCTGACTCCTTGCTTCTAGCACTCCCTTTATCTCAAGTAGCCATATGTTTCAAAGAAAATGCTAAACCATCACAACTGTAGCTCATTCACTTGATACACTGCTTCCTTTCAACCTCCACATCCTCACCAACTGTTTCTTTGTTTGATCACCAATAAATAGGCTCCCAGAACTCGGAGCCTTTGCAGCCTCCACACTAGTGTTGGCCCCATGGTCCCACTTTCTCCCTTGTCTTTTCTCATTCCTTTGACTCCGCCAGACTTCATAGCCCCCACGGGCCTGGTGTTGGGTCTGATCACCTCAACAGTTGACACAACCTGAAAACAAAATAAATAATATTAGCATTGGATCATAATCCAAAGAATGCACAAAACTGCCATGAGTCCATAATAATATAAATAATTGAATAAACAAGTGGTGTAGAAGCAACTGCTGTTTCCTACTAGAGCATTCCAAATAAATACAGAAGGAATGATGGAAAGAAATCATCAGGCAATCTCTACTGTAATAACTGCTGTAGGTAAAAATCTACTCATGGGTCCTAGGATTAAGGGGGGAGAATATGATATCAAACAGGATATTTGGATATTTCTAAATGTCTCCCCATAGGATACATTTCAGCTAAAAAGGGAAAAATACTTGGCAGCCACCACTGTACCAAGATTAACATCACCAGTAATGGCAACATCACGTGCCATCTGATAAAACACACTGAGAAGTATGTAAAATTACTTCTGTGGCATTCCTGCCACATGAATCATATTTATTTCATAGACTGGACCTCCATTTGGATTTGTCTGATGTTTCCTCATGATTAGATGGAAGGTTACTTCATAACAAAACATTCCACAAACCCAAATGGAAGTGAAGTCTACAAAATATTTACAAAATAAATATAATTTTTAAAAAGTATCAAGGTCATGAATGCAAAAGAAATAATGAGGAAATTATGCAAACTGGAGGAGCCTGAGGAAAAATGAGAACTACGTGCACTGAGGACAGAAAATGGGTACCGGAGGGAGAATTCAGATACGCTCTGAAGATTACTTGACTGTACTGACTCAGTATGAGTTTTTCACCTTTAATAATTGTTCTATGATTATGTTAAACATTAACATTAAGGATAGATGAAGGGTATGCAGAAATACTGTTAATATTTCAATTTTTGTGAAGTATACAATTATTTCAAATTGAAACATTTTAAAATAAAAATTGATTCTATTTATTCTTATAACTAATACAGCTCTTAAAATATGAATACACTTACTAAAAATCCCAACAAGAATAAGGTGTAAGGATCAACAATGACTGTCACCTTGGGATGTTCATCCTACAGCCCCACGCCTAGAGCAACTAACCTTAGGATTCTGAGGAAAGAACCATGGCTGAAGCCAAAATCAACCCCTTTTCTGCATCCAATCCAAGGACAGAAATATACATGTACAGAATTCAAATATCACACATAATTACAATCCTCATTTTATAAATAGTTTTGTCACTTGGAACAAATGCTATTTCCATGAATATGTACATTTTACATATCATCAATCCATTTATGATACAACAAAGAGGGTCATAGAGACATGTAAACAAACAAGAGTCTCACGACCCTACTGAGGTATAATATAAAATCACCTGATTAAATAATCTGGAAGGAGGGTAAGTGGTATTAAGAAATCAAAACAGGATGAATGGTTGAGCCACTCAAAGTTACAGGGAGCAAACTAAATGGGAAAATAAGTCGTTAATAGTTACAAAAACTGGAAAGGTGCTTGTAGGTATATGACAATGTATATGACAAATTGTCCATAAAATCAACTTGTTTATCTGACATTGGCTGGCATAGATCTCCTGTACTAGTGACACAGACATTCCCCTAGATTAGGAGTCATCCAGCAAACTTTTCCTGAAAATGGCAAAATAGTAAACATGTTTGGATCTGTGGTCCACATCATCTGTTTCATACTCTACTCGACCATTGCAGCATGAGAGTAGCCATAGACAACACATAAACAAGTAAACAGGGTTATATTTAAACAAAACTTTAAGTATAAAAGCAGTACTGATAGGGTTTTTGCATATGTTACTTTAATTATGACTTTAATTGCTTCAAGTATTTACTGGAAACACCAAGTTGTTAATAAATGTTAGTTATTTTTGTTTGAGAAAGTTTCAAGAGATTGAAATTATCAACAGAGGAGTGTGAAAGTCATTGGGCATTAAGCTAAGCCATACAAACTTTATCCTGAAAACCGTGGGGTGTCCTTGAATGCCCACGAGTTTAATTTCCACTTATTCTGCCTGAGGTTTTAAGGAGCATGAAAAAGGACTAGGAGGGTAAACACTCATAGCTCATTAGTCCCACAATGAAGAAATCACGAGGGCCTAGAGTAATGGAAAGGCAGTGAAGTGAAAAGACAATCAAAATGTGTAATTTTCCAAATGCAGAACTGAGACATTTAAAAGGACTGTATGTGGTGGTTGGGTGCCATTACAAAGGAGGTGGATGAATTTTAGGCATGTAGGTTTGTGGTGCCAGTGGTTGGGCAGGGGACAAGCACACGGGGAAACAAGGAAAAACGAAGATGCATTCAGGTTTAGGGAAAAATATCACATGCTCAGTGTCCAATTCCTGTTAAACACCTGGAGATGGGAGTTCGTGGTGCAAAGGGAGTTCGAAATTAACTATACACGATTGGGTGATGCTGGAATGCAGGGAGAGCTGAAGCCACGGATTTCATTAACGACCCCAATCTGAATGTGGACCGCACAAGGGAATCAGAACCAAAACGTGAACACAGCCAAGACTGCAGGTTTCTCTTCCCTTCCTCCAAACCCACTTTCAGAAGAATTTGCGAAGAATTGACTAAAGAATGTAAGTAAACTCCAGGAAACAGGGTTCTACAGAAGCTGGGGAAAGGCCAGTACGTGGAAGAGAGAGATCAGTAGTACCTGTTCACTACAAGGAGGCGCCTCCAAATGTCAATGCCTATTTTCAACAAGTGGGACACAAAGTGATTCACACCAGTGCTCTAAAATACATCTGACCCTTGAACAACGTGGAGATATGGATGTCAACTCCTCACAGACAAAAATCCGAGTTTAACTCTCAACTCCCCCAAAACATAACTCCTAGCGGCCTGCGGTTGAACAGAAGGACGTCTTTGTCACTGATAACACAAACAGTTAAGACCTATTTTGCCTGTTATTCCCATTATACACTGAATATGCTGCTCCCAGCTGAGGCCGAGACTCCTGCCCAGGCGCCTCCCTCACAGCCCCCACTCCAGCCTCCCCAGACTCACCCTCGGCAGGGCCACCTTCTCCTCATTTCACTCTGGGGCCACATTCTCCAGGCCTGCGGGACATGGCAGGAGGCAAAGCCGAAGGCGACGCGGCTACAAAGCCGTCTTCCGGCGTGCACCCACAGCTTCCGATTCCAGTAGGGGCGCTGGCTCCTGTCCCACCCCCAGCATGTATACCCTGGTTCTGATAGGACGAGAAGGAACTTTTCAGCCAGCCCTGATTGGGTCATATTATCCAATCAGAGTTGCTGTGCACAGAGGCTCTCACCCAATCCAAACATGCCTTACAGGATAAATAGTTGCTCAGTAGGCTTTCGTCATTTCACCCTACTTCAGAAAGCGTGGTCTGTACTGCTCCGCCCTGGGCAGGAGGAGAAGGAAGAGGGCCAGGCACCACTTTGAGCCTGCACTTTCCCTGGATGCTGGAGGCTGCTCTGCCGTGGGTAGGAGGAGAAGGAAGAGGACTGGGTGCCGCCTGCCTGCACTCTCCCTGGATGCTGGAGACTGGAGGCAGTGAGGCAGCAATAGTGTGAGGCGACTTTGGAGCGGCCCACAAAGCGACCTCGCCTTCCGCTGCGCCAGGAGGCCACGGGCTGGGAGCCCAGCAGAGCCGTCTGACCCTCCCCGAGCCCCATCCCAGACCCAGCCAGGACCCCTGTGATGCGCAGGCTTCTCGAGAGTCCATTTTCTTCTTGAATACGGGGCGCAGTGCGGCTTGAACCCAGCCCCCGACCTCCTCCTCGCCCTCTCAGAGCCCGCTGCGGGGAGGGGGCGCTGGAGAGCCCGGGTTGGAGAGGAGCCCTCCCCTTCTCTCCTCCGTGGAAGCCCTGGAGCCTCCGTTTCCTCCGGGACTGGGGTCCGGGGCCTCCTTCCCGACCCGCGGTGAGAAAGGGAGCCCAGATCAGGACCCGGTGAGAGGGCGCTGGAGCCCGGGAGCGGCAGGAGCCTTGAGTGGCAGCCAGGGAAGAGGATGGGGTCACCTTCGGCCCCGGCCCCGGGTCCCCCACTGCCGGGCCTCTGTCTCCTCCTGGGGGTCCTGCCCCTTGGGGTCCCACTCTCCAGGCTGTCTGTGGGTATCTCATCTGGAACTGGAAATAACCCTCTTCAAAGTATGGCTTAGCAAATATTTATTCGCCCATGCACCTCCCTTTTTTTTTTCTTCTTAGTGTTCTTTTTGTCTTGGGTCGTTTGTGGTTTTCCTATATTGATGTGAAGCATTTTTAAAGACACTATAGAGATTAGTCCTTTATTGGTTCATTTCTGTTGTAGGTTGTTGTTTCCTAATCTGGTCTTTGTTGTTTAATTTCATTTTTAATTTCTTGCTTGGTTTCATTCATGTAACAATGTTTTTCTTAGAATATTTGTGTCTGTATTTGTGAAACAGAGCATCTATTATTTCTGGGTTTTTTATTGTCTGATCAGATTGTGTATTAATGTAATGCTGGCTTCACGAAACAAATTGAAAAACTATCCCTTTCCTTCTCTTTAAGGGAGTGAGCAGTGTCGATATTTTTTTCTTCCTTAAATATTTGGAACATTTTCAAAGTCTGATCCTGGTGTTTTCCTTGTGGAGCATTATTGTTTGTTGACTTGTTGGATTTTTTTAAATAGTTAATTACTTTTGTTTACTATATATAGGAGTGTGCTTATTTTATGCTCTTTTTGTGCCAGTTTTAGTAAGTTGGGTTTTCAGCATCTATTGCGATCTCTGTTGTCAGACTTTCGATCATATGTATTTCACAAAATTCTCTGATTATCTTGTTATAATACTGTTATGTAGAGTTGTTCTTTTGATTCTGATGCTAGTCACTTCTGTTCTTTAATCTTTTTTCCTTGATCAGTTTTGCCTGCACTCTCCCTGAATGCTGAAGACCGGAGGCAGTGAGGCAGCAACAGCGCGAGGTGACTTTGGAGCAGCCTCATACAGCGACCTCGCCTTCTGCTGTGTCTCCTCCCAGAGCTGAAGAAGCCCGGAACTGGTGGCGTCCAGCTCTGAAAGAAGGAGAGGGCAAACCAGCCGAGGGTGAGTCCGGTAGTCTGGGATGCCTGTGGCGGAGGAAGGACAGGCAGGAGTCTCGGCCTCCCGGGAAGAATTTCACAAAATTCTCTGATTATCTTGTTATAATACTGTTATGTAGGCTGTTGTTTTGATTCTGACACTGGTTATTTGTGTTCTTTAATCTTTTTTCCTTAATCAGTTTTGCTAGTGGTTTATTAACTATATTATTTATAAAAACAACTTTTAGCCTTAGTTTATTTCTGTTGGTTTTTTTTCCCATTTCATTGATGTTTGTTATTTTTATTATTATCTTCATCCTGCATTCTTTGCACTTGATTTTTCTTTCTTGATTCTTGAGAACGAAGTTGAAGTGCCAGGTGCCTTGGCTCATGCCTGTAATCCCAACACTTTGGGAAAGGCCAAGGTGGTTGGATCACCTGAAGGTCATGAGTTCCAGACCAGCCTGGACAACATAGTGAAACCCCCAGCTATACTAAATTACGTAGTGGCAGGCACCTGTAATCCCAGCTACTGGGGAGACTGTGGCATGAGAATCGCTTGAACCCGGGAGGCGGAGATTGCAGTGAGCCGAGATCACGCCATTGCACTCCAGCCTGGGCAATGAGATCGAAACTTCTCAAAAAAAAGAAGAAATAAGTTGGGGTGATTCATTTTCAGTGTTTCTGGACTTCTGCCCTGCAGAGATCCTCTCGCTGTAACCTGTTTCATGTAAGGTAGAGTTTAGAACATGTTTATTGGCCTCTGCGCCTTACTTTTCTTCATGTACTATTCTTCTTTTGTTAATTTTTCTTTAGGGTTTTTTTTTCCTTATATTAAATTGAAGGATTTATGGTTAAAAATCTGTAAGTTAGCCCTTTATTGACTCATTTTTGTCATAGGTTCTTGTTCTCTAGTTTGATTTTTGCTGTTTCATTTCTTTGTGTTCATAGTTGTATATAGTAATCTGGTTGATGATGATCTTGTGTGCAGTAGCTTTTCTTAATTTATTTATTAATTGTAACACTTTATGTCATGTTAAGCTGTGCTGAGCACTTCTAGGAGCAGCCAGGTTTCCGTGAACTCCCAGTTTACTCTAAATACTCTAGCAACCCACATGTGTGCACACTGGGTAATGTCATGCATGTAGGGCAGTGATGCTGGGGAGACACCAACTCTGTCATTCTGTGAATCCACCACACAATCACAAACATTAGCATTAAAATAAAATGGACTGTTAAGCAACTGCAAAGGACTAATGCACCTATGTGGCACAAATGCATCTTTCTGTATTCAAAGTACTTGTAAGAGCTTTAGGTTCCTCATACTCAGCCACTGACCTCGGGGTTCTTGGTACAGAGGCACATATGCACAGACACACATACAGGCACACATATACACGTGAATGCACACATGCGCACACATATTCACACCCACATGCAGATGTGGCACACACAGACCCAGGTGAGAAAGTCACATGTACATGGAACAGCCCCTGCTTTGTAAGCCATCTGGCTTTGTAGGGAGAAAGAGGTGGAACAACACACTGGTTATCTTGGAAGAGGGGATGAAGGGAGGAGAGCTGGATATTTCCAGTGGGGAGAAATCCTCAGGATGGTGCTGTTGACACTCGATGGCAATTACATTCATGCAGACAGGGATCTTGAGTGGTGGGGGCTGAGAGTGCTGAGCACACCTCCCCAGGCAGACAAGAAGAAAGTTGCAAGTGCAGGCACAAGATGAGGAGTCATAGTGAAACTTATCACAACATTCAGCCTCTATTCAGGAAATACTTCACAACACTTGCCAGGTACTTTTAGAGGCACTGGACATACTGAAAAGAATAAAGCCGTAAAAAACAATTCTGTCCCTGTGGAACTTGCAATTTTGTGCAGAAAAGCAAATAGTTCACTAAAGAAATAAGCACAACCAGTCATGCGCGGCAGCTCAGGCCTGTAATCCCAGCACTTTGGGAGGCCAAGCTTGGTGGAGCACAAGGTCAGGAGATCGAGACCATCCTGGCTAACACAGTGAAACCCCATCTCTACTGAAAAATGCAAAAAAAAATTAGCTGGGCATGGTGGCGGGTGCCTGTAGTCCCAGCTCCTCAGGAGGCTGAACCAGGAGAATGGCATGAACCCAGGAGGCAGAGCTTGCAGTGAGCCGAGATCACGCCACTGCACTCCAGCCCGGGTAACAGAGTGGGACTTCATCCAAAAAAAAAGAAATAAGCACAACCATAGAATGTTGGAAGGTGTCAAAAGTTATGGAACAAAACGAAGGAAAGGGGATAGGGACTGCTGAGGGGTGGGCTACAGTCTGAATTGGGAGTTAGGAGGGGTTGGAGTGAGAATGTCCCATTTGATCACAGTCTTGATGCATGTGAGAGAGCCTGGAGGAGAGAGTGGGCAAGAGCCACCCAAGTGGCTGTAGCAGGCTGGATGCTGCATTACATAGGGCACATTAAGTGAAATATGATGGCTATTTTGTGTAATCCTTTTAAATCCCAATAGAAATAGGACTGTGTGGGAGGACTACATTTTGAAATAACGATTTTCAAAAACACAGCAGCTGCATCCTATTGAGAAGTGGGAATATTGGATGATAAGTTAAAGTATCATTTTGTGTTAGAATATTGAAGCAAATATGGCTTGGTGCAGCGGCTCACACCTGTAATCCCAGCACTTTGGGAGGCCAAGGAGGGTGGATCACTTGAGGTCGGGAGTTTGAGATCAGCCTGGCCAACGTGGTGAAACCCTGTCTCTACTAAAGGTACAAAAATTAGCCAGTTGTGGTGGTGAGTGCCTGTAATCCCAGCTACTGAGGAGGCTGAGGCAAGAGAATTGCTTGAACCCAGGAGGCAGAGGCTGCAGTGAGCCAGGATTGTGCCACTGCACTCCAGCCTGGGTGAAAGAGCAAGACTCCATAAAACAAAAAAGAAGAAGAATATTAAAGCAAACCATTAAAAAAAAATCCCAAATTCCCAGAAATGTGACAAGACAAGCAACCCTATTGATGGCCCTAACAAAGCCCTATAGATTTTTCAGAGGAGCCTCCATTTGTTAGAACCATACCTAGGGCTGCAGCTGGCTAAGACATTCTCCATCAGCCTCTGGGATCAAAGGTGGGGTGTGGAGGTTGTCTGGATAGGGCCATGAGCCTCCCTCTCAGTAAAACACAAGCACAAGGGCTACATCTCTCTTGGTTTTTCATAACACAGGAACACAGGCAGACCTTAGTGTTCTCAGAGCCTCTGAGATCCCAGGCAAAGTATTTGGTAAGATGCTGTAGATATTTCCTTCTAAAAATAAAAATCCCCCTGGTAAATGCTCAGGCATCTCAATGGCCACACCAGCCCTCGTGTGTGTACCCAACTGCCTTCATCTGCCTCTGTTCCCATTGAAATTTTCCATGTGAAATCTGGGAGGGGATTGGACAGCTTGCATAACTTAGTTGATGACTCTCCCACAATCTTATAGACTTCAGTAATCTTTGAGGCTCTTCAACTCATGTGACAAAGTCACTTAATTCTGTAAATTTGGGCCAGTTCGTTTTTCTAGCTCTCAGTTTGCTCATCTGTATGCAAGAGGTTTAGCGTAGGTAAATCAAGGACACCAATATGCCTGTCTCTCCAGTTTGTCAATAACAGAAGAGAATCTGAGCTGGGGGATGCTGTTCCAAGTCCCAATTCTATGCCTCCAAGATCAGCTGTTTCTCTTTATTCATCACCAGGCATGCATCTCCTTGATACCCTCAATATCGAGACATAAAATGTGACAAGTCTGATTATCTATGTGTTATTTTTTTTCTCCATTCCTCATGACTTGTATTTCCTTAACTCATCAGAATCAATTTTCCACATTTTTTGAAGGAAAGTCTTTTGACAAAGATGTTAATTATCTACAAACAGCTGAGAGAAAGGGCTATTGCCCTCAGTGTGCTGGTGATAAATTTCCAAATGATGAATAAAAGATTTCCTAAGGCATCAGTTTCCGTGACAGTGTCTTTGTTTGTTTGTTTGTTTGTTTGTTTATTTCTCTTGGGCACAAGGGAATGAGCAGAGCAGGTACGCTTCTGGGTTTGTTTGTTTTTAGCTTAGGTACAAAATCAAGCTCTGTTTTTCGCTGAAATATCTTTTTTCTTGTATCAGAGATGGGTTGTAAAAGACTCATTGTGGGTTCAGGGAAAAATGTTTTAACATGCAAGGAAATGTTGCAAAATTGGAAAGAGAGTGTAATTTCACAAAACTAAATAAAACGGGGAATTTTTAGGATACTCTGAGTAAATCTTATTATTTGCATCCCGCTAACCCCAATCAAATAATAATTTATATTTGTTTAATTTACTAAACTGCATATTCAATTGACTGAACTATAGAGGATGAGCAATGGTAAGTAAGAAGGGGAGCTCGGAAACATCAGGGTAACAATGGGACAAGGGTCGAGCAGGCAGGTGACTTATTTGAGTCTGCTTCGGCAGCTCCTCAGAAAAGGGGGAATGAAGGTTAGCACTAGCTGACTTATGCAGCTTTCAATCAATAATTATCCTCCCTATGGGCTAACACAACAGGCTCCAGTGAGTCATAATACACACATTCAGAGGTGGTCCAATGCAGTCCCACCATAGAAATCCTTCCCATGCTTAGCCACTCTTGTCATTAATCTCTCCAGACTCAAACCATGGTTCAAACACAGTTGTCCCTTGGCATCCGGAGGATTGGTTCCAGGACCCTTTGGACACCCATATCTGCTGGGAACAGGCCCTAAGCCTGTCATAAACAGGACTTAAAGAAACTGGCCATAAACAGGATTTCTGCAGCAATGTGACATGCTAGTGATGGCTATGACACAAACTGCTAGAAGTTGTTGGTTTACTGGAGCAGGGCAAGGAACACTTGGCCCACCCAGAGCGGAAAACTGCTCAAACCACAAACAATAGCATGAGTGGCCTGTGCTGTAACAACATATTTTTGCTGCAGATAATCAGCCAGAGACTGTTACTCTGCTCCTCGCTAAGAATGCTTTGTTTCCTGTAAGGAATGCTTTTAGCTAATCTATAACCTATAGAAACAATGCTTATCACTGGCTTGCTGTCAATAAATAAGTGGGTCAAACTCTATTCATGGCTGTCAGCTCTGAAGGCTGTTAGCCCCCTGATTCCCACTTTGCACTTTATTCACTTTCTGTCTTTATTTTTTTTCATTCCTTTCATGCCACTGGGTTGGGGTCTCCACAAGTGGCACCCAACATGGGGCTCAAACCCGGGTTGAAGGGTCACTGGAGCGATGGGTGGAGAACGTGAAACTATGCTGGAGGACACCAGAGTACTCTTAAGCAATCCCCGTGGTAAGAAAGAAGGGGAGCTCGGAAACATCAGGGTAACAATGGGACAAGGGTCGAGCAGGCAGGTGACTTATTTGAGTCTGCTTCGGCAGCTCCTCAGAAAAGGGGGAATGAAGGTTAGCACTTGCTGACTTATGCAGCTTTCTAGTGCAGTGGATAAATATTGCCCCTGGTTTCCGGACCAAGGAACTATGAATATAGAGGTCTAGGAAAAGGTAGGCAGCACACTGAAAAAGGCATATAAGGATGGTGCCGAGGATATTCCTATAACTGTCTGGTCAGTGTGGGCTCTGGTTCATTCCACCTTGGAGCCTTTCCACACAGATGATGAGGAGGAGGAATCAGAGGAAGAAGGAGAGTACAACGAAGTAAAAGAAGAGGTGACAGAGCAGGTTTGCTTGCCAGCTAAAGTGACAAAGGAGGGAGAGGTTTGTCCCTACCCCTCTGCACCCCCTCATCATTTTGAAAAAAAGAGTGGCCTGATCCTCCAGATCTTTCTTTTCTGGAGGACGCTGAGTGAAAAGTAGTTGCCCCAGTGACTGTTTGAGCAGCACCTGGAGCGACTGCTCTCAGTTCTATTCAGGCAGGAATCCACCAAGCTAGATGAGAGGGTGATATGGATGCTTGGCAGTTCCCTGTTAGAATATACTCACCTGATCAACAGGAGAATATTGTAGCTACATTTGAACCTTTTCCTTTTAAAATGCTTAAAGAATTTAAGCAAGCTATTAATCAATATGGACCAGGTTCTCTTTTTGTAATGAGACTGTTAAGGACTGTTGCTGTCTTAGTCGGATGATTCCTACTGAGTGGGATGCTCTTACTCGAGCTAGTCTGATTCCTGCTCAGTTCTTATGATTTAAAACTTGGTGGGCAGATGAAGCTTCCATTCAGGCTCTTCACAATGCCCAGGCCCAACGTCAAATTAATATAACTGCAGACCAACTTTTGGGGGTTTGCAGCTGCGCTGGTTTAGATAAATGTACAGTGGTTATGCAGGATGATGCCATAGAGCAGCTTAGAGGAGTGTGCATCAGAGCTTGGGGAAAAAATCACTTCAGGAGGAAAACAACACCCTTCCTTTAGTGCTGACAAGCAGGGGCCCAAAGAATCTTATGCAGGTTTTATAGTCAGGTTACAGGAGCCTCTTAAAAAGGTAATTGTAGATTCGGCTGCTAAGGATAGAGTGTTGCAGTTATTAGCTTTCGACAAAGCCAATCCTGAGTGCCAAGCCACTCTGTGACCTATTAGAGGAAGAGCACATTTGGTTGACTATATTAAAGCTTGTGATGGTGTCAAAGGTAATCTGTATAGAGCTACTCTACTGGCCCAGGCAATGGCAGGACTGAGAGTGGGTAAAAGAAATATTCTGTTTCCTGGAGCTGGTTGTGGGAAACATGGTCACATTAAGAAAGAATGTAGAAAACATCGGTGAGTCAGACCACCAGTTGGGGGAAAATAGAAAACTGCTGAGCCTGAAATATGTCCAAAATGCAAAAAAGGAAAACACTGGGCTAATCAGTGTCACTCTAAGTTTGATAAAAATGGGAACCCAATTTTGGGAAATGCCATGAGGGGCCTGTCCCAGGCCCCATTCCAAACCAGGGAATTTCTGGCTGAGGCCACTCCCTCACCCCTGTACAATGCCTGTACCCCACCACAGCCAGTAGTGCCACAGTGGCTTTATGCTGCACAAATGCTGTGAACCTTCTGCCTGGGGAACCCCCACAAAAAGGTCCCAACAGGAGTCTGTGGACCACTGCCAGGGGGGACAAGAGGATTACTTTTAGGAAAACCTAGTGTAGGTTTAAAAGGAGTACAAATACATACAGGAGTCATTGATTCAGATTAAAATGAGGAAATTCAAATTGTTATATCTACTTCTGTTCCCTGGAAAGCAGAGTCAGTAGAGCACATAGCACAGCTCCTGATTGTGCCATATGTGGGAATGGGAAAAAGTGAAATGAAATGAACAGGAGGATTTGGAAGCACAGATAAACAAGGCAAAGCAGCTTATTGGGTAAATCAAATTACTGATAAATGCCCTACCTGTGAAATAACTATTCAGGGAATGAATTTTAAAGGATTGGTAGCTACAGGAGCAGACATTCAATCATTTCTCTACAGCACTAGCCTTCTGCATGGCCAATTCAACCCACTCAATTTAACATAGATGGAGTTGATAAAGCCCCTGAAGTATACCAAAGTAGTTATATTTTGCAATGTGAAGGGCCTGAAGGACCCGATGGACAACCTGGGACTATTCAACCAATTATAACTTCCTTACCTATAAATTTATGGGGAAGATATTTATTTTTTTATTTTTTTAAATTTATTTATTATTATTACTATACTTTTAAGTTGTGGGGTACATGTGCATAATGCAGGTTTGTTACATGTATACTTGTGCCATGTTGGTGTGCTGCACCCATCATCATTTACATCAGGTATAACTCCCAATGCAACTCCTCCCCCACTACCTCCCCATGATAGGCCCCAGTGTGATGTTCCCTTCCTGAGTCTAAATGATCTCATTGAAAACCAGTTCCCACCTCGTGAGAGAACATGCGGTGCTTCAGGCCTTCTGTTCTGTGATAGTTTGCTGGGCACGATGGTTTCCAGCTGCATCCATGTCCCTACAAAGGACACACAAACTCATCCTGCTGCATAGTATTCCATGGTGTATATGTGCCACATTTTCTTAATCCAATCTGTCACTGATGGACATTTGGGTTGATTCCAAGTCTCTTTGCTATTAGAATAGTGCTGCAATAAACATATGTGTGCATGTGTCTTATAGCAGCATAATTTATAATCCTCTGGGTATATACCTGCAATGGATCGTTGGGTCATATGGTACATCCAGTTCTAGATCCTTGAGGAATCACCATACTGTTTTCCTATAATGGTTGAACTAGTTTACAATCCCACCAACAGTGTAAAGTGTTCTATTTCTCCACATCCTCTCCAGCACCTGTTGTTTCCTTGACTTTTAATGATCACCATTCTAACTGGTGCACATGTATCTCATTGTGGTGTTTTGATTTGCATTTCTCTGATGCCAGTGATGATGAAAGAGCATTTTTTCATGTGTCTGTTGGCTGTATGAATGTCTTTTGAGAAATGTCTGTTCATATCCTTTGCCCACTTCTTTGGATGGGGTTGTTTGTTTTTTTTTCTGTAAATTTGTTTTGAGTTCTAGGTCCTGGATATTAGCCCTTTGTCAGATGAGTAGATTTCAAAAATTTTCTCCCATTCTGTAGGTTGCCTGTTCACTCTGATGGTAGTTTTTGCTGTGCAGCTCTTGAAGGCTTAATTAGATCCCATTTAATAATTTTGGCTTTTGCCGCCGTTGCTTTTGGTGTTTTAGACATGAAGTCTTTGCCCATGCCTATGTCCTGAATGGTACCTACCTAGGTTTTCCCTTCTAGGATTTTATGGTATTAGGTCTAACATTTTAATCTCTAATCCATCTTGAATTAATTTTTCGTGAGGAGTAAGGAAAGGATCCAGTTTCAGCTTTCTACTTCAGTGGCTAGCCAATTTTCTCTCTGTGCTAATTCATTTGCTAAATAGGGAATCCTTTTCCCCATTTCTGTTTCTCTCTCAGGTTTGTCAAAGATCAGATGGCTGTAGACGTGGTATTATTTCTTGAGGACTTGTTCTGTTCCATTGGTCTATATTCTCTGTTTTGGTACCAGTACCATGCTGTTTTGGTTACTGTAGCCTTTGTAGTATAGTTTGAAGTCAGGTAGCGATGCCTCCAGCTTTGTTCTTTGACTTAGGATTGTCTTGGAGATGGCTCTTTTTGGTTCCATATGAACTTTAAAGCAGTTTTTCCACTGTGAAGAAACTCATTGGTAGCTGATGGGGATGGCATTGGACCCATAAATACCTTGGGCAGTATGGCCATTTTCTCACGATATTGATTCTTCCTATCCATGAGCATGGTATGTTCTTCCATTTGTTTGTGTCCTCTTTGATTTCACTGAGCAGTGGGTTTGTAGTTCTCCCTTGAAGAGGTCCTTTACATCCCTTGTGTTGGATTCTGGTATTTTATTCTTTAGCTAACAGAATGGAAGTTCATTCATGATTTGCCTGTGTTTGTCTGTTACTGGTGTATAAGAATGCTTGTGATTTTTGCACATTAATTTTGTATCCTGAGACTTTTGCTGAAGCTGCTTATCAGCTTAAGGAGATTGTAGGGCTGAGACGATGGGGTTTTCTAAATATACAATCATGTCATCTGCAAACAGGGACAATTTGACTTTTTCTTTTCCTAAACTGAATTTTGATTTCTTTCTCTTGCCTAATTGCTCCTAGCTAGAACTTCCAACACTATGTTGAATAGAGTGGTGAGAGAGGGCATCCCTGTCTTGTGCCAGTTTTCAAAGGAATTTTTCCGTGCTTTTTGCCCATTCAGTATGATATTGGCTGTGGTTTGTCATAAATAGCTCTTATTATTTTGAGGTAATGTTCCATCAATACCGAATTTATTGAGCTGCTTTTTAGCATGAAGGGCTGTTGAATTTGTCAAAAGCCTTTTCTGCATCTATTGAGATAACCATGTGGTTCTTGTCTTTGGTTCTGTTTATATGCTGGATTATGCTTATTGATTTGCGAATAAAGTTGAAATCAGCCTTGCATCCCAGGATGAAGCCCACTTGATCATGGTGGATAAGCTTTTTGATGTGTTGTTGAACTGGGTTTGCCAGTATTTTATTGGAGGATTTTGCATCGATGTTCATCAGGATATTGGTCTAAAATTCTCTTTTTGTTGTGTCTCTGCCAGGCTTTGGTATCAGGATGATGCTTTTCGGCCTCATAAAATGAGTTAGGAGGATTCCCTTCTTTTTCTATTGATTGGAATAGTTTCAGAAGGAATGGAAAATTAACTCCTCCTTATACCTCTGGTAGAATTCACAGAATCCATCTGGTCCTGGGACTTTTTGGTTGTATGTTAATTATTGCCTTCAATTTCAGAGCCTACTATTGGACTATTCAGGGATTCAACTTCTTCCTGGTTTAGTCTTGGAAGAGTGTGGGTGTCCAGGAAATTATCCATTTCTTCTAGGTTTTCCAGTCATTCGCGTAGAGGTGTTTATAGTATTCTCTGATGGTAGTTTGTATTTCTGTGGGGTCGGTGGTGATATCCCCTTTATCACTTTTTTTTTTTTTTTTTTTTGCGTCTATTTGATTCTTGTCTTTCTTCTTCTTTATTAGTCTTGCTAGAGGTCTATCAATTTTGTTGATCTTTTCTGAAAAAAACTGACTTGATTCATTGGATTTTTTGAGTGGTTTTTTTTGTGTCTTCTATCTCCTTCCAGTCTGCTCTGATCTTAGTTATTTCTTGCCTCTGCCAGCTTTGAACAGTGTTTGCTCTTGCTTCTCTAGTTCTTTTTTTAATTGCAGTGATGTTAGAGTGTCAATTTAGATCTTTCCTGCTTTCTCTCTCTGTGGGCATTTAGTGCTATAAATTTCCCTCTACACACTGCTTTAAATGTGTCCCAGAGATTCTGGTATATGTTGTATCTTTGTTCTCATTACTTCAAAGAACATCTTTATTTCTGCCTTCATTTCGTTATATACCCAGTAGTCACTAGGAGCAGGTTGTTCACTTTCCATGTAGTTGAGCTGTTTCATTGTTTCTTTAGTCCTGAGTTCTAGTTTCTGATTGCTGTGGTCTGAGAGACAGTTTGTTGTACTTCTCGTTCTTGTACATTTGTTGAGGAGTGCTTTACTTCCAATTATGTGGTCAATTTTGGAGTAAGTACGATGTGGTGCTGAGAAGAATGCATATTCTGTTGATTTGGGGTGGAGAGTTCTATAGGATGTCTATTAGGTCTGGCTTGCTGCAGAGATGAGTTCAATTCTGGATATCCTTGTTAACTTTCTGTCTCTCAGTTGATCTGTCTAATGTTGACAGTGGAGGTTGGAAGTCTCCCATTATTATTGTATGGGAGTCTAAGTCTCTTTGTAAGTCTCTAAGGACCTGTTTTATGAATCTGGGTGCTCCTGTATTGGGTGCATATATATATTTAGAGAGTTAGCTCTTCCTGTTGAATTGATCCCTTTAACATTATGTAATGGCCTTCTTGTCTCTTTTGGATTCTTTGATGGTTTAAAGTCTGTTTTATCAGACACTAGTATTGGTAACCCCCGCTTTTTTGTTCTCCATTTGCTTGGTAAATCTTCCTCCATCCCTTTATTTTGAGCCTATGTATGTCTCTGTGTGAGATGGGTCTCCTGAATACAGTAGACTGATGGGTCTTGACTCTTTTATCCAGTTTGCCAGTCTGTGTCTTTTTTCATTGAGCATTTAGTTCATTTACATTTAAGGTTAAGATTGTTATGTGTGAACTTGATCCCAAGCATTATGATATTAACTGGTTATTTTGCTCGTTAGTTGATGCAGTTTCTTCCTAGCCCTCGATGGTCTTTACATTTTGGCATGTTTTGCAATGCTGGTGTACCGGTTGTTCCTTTCCATGTTGAGTGCTTCCTTCAGGTCTCTTGTAGGCAGGCCTAGTGGGAATAAATTTAAGCATTTGTT
Source organism: Papio anubis (assembly GCF_008728515.1). Taxonomy (NCBI): domain Eukaryota; kingdom Metazoa; phylum Chordata; class Mammalia; order Primates; family Cercopithecidae; genus Papio; species Papio anubis. Next base: position 89,790,878 of record NC_044986.1, read on the forward strand.
TATCTGTAAAGGATTTTATTTCTCCTTTCCACTTATGAAACTTAGGCTTATTGGATATGAAATTTGGTTTAAAATTCTTTTCTTTTAAGAATGCTGAATATTGGCCCCATCTCTTCTCTGGCTTTGTAGAGCTTCACGAGATCTGCTGTGAGGTCTGATGGGCTTCCTCGTGGGTAACCCGACTCTTCTCTCTGGCTGCCCTAACATTTTCCTCCTTCATTTCAACTTCTTTGCAATCTGGCAATTATGTGCTGGAGTTGCTCTTTCTCGAGAGTATCTTTGTATGCCTTCAGAATTTCCTGATTTGAATGTTGCCCGCCCTACTTCAGGGTTAGGGAAGTTCTCCTCGATATATCCTGAAGAGTGTTTTCCAACTTGGTCTCCATTTTCCCCTCAATTTCAGGCACCCCTAATCAGACGTAGATTTGGTCTTTACATAAATCCCATACTTCTTTGCAGGCTTTGTCTATTTTTCTTTCTTTTTCGGTTTCTTTCTCACTTCATTTCATTCATTTGATCCTCAATCGCTGATACTTTTTCTTCCAGTTGATCGAGGCCTGTTACTGAAGCTTGTGCATTTGTCACGCATTTCTCGTGGTCATGGTTTTCATCTCTTTTCATTTTGCTTAGAACCTTCTGCATTAATTAATTTTAGCCATCAATTCTTTTCCACTTTTTTCAAGATTTTTAGTTTCTTTGTGCTAGGTACGTAATTCCTCCTTTAGCTCTTGAGAAGTTTGATGGACTGAAGCCTTTCTCTCATCTCACAAAGTCATTCTCCAACCAGCTTTGATCCATTGCTGGCTATGAGGTGCCTTGTCGGGAAGCATGCACTCTTGTTTTTTATCTCCAGCTTTTGCCCTGCTTTTTCCCCCATCTTGTGGTTTTATCTGCCTCTGGTCTTGATGATGGTGGATGTACTGATGGGGTTTTAGGTAGGTGTCCTCCCTGTTTGATAGTTTTCCTTCTAACAGTCAGGACCTCAGCTGTAGGTCTGCTGGAGATTGTTTTTATAGTCCACTCCAGACCCTGCTTGCCTGGGTATCAGCAGCAGAGGCTGCAGAAGATAGAATATTTCTGGAACAGTGAGTGTACCTGTCTGATTCTGCTTTGGAAGCTTCCTCCTCAGGGGTGTACTCCACCCTGTGAGGTGTGTGGGTGTCAGACTGCTCCCTAGTGGGGGATGTCTCCCAGTTAGGGCTACTCAGGGGTCAGGGACCACCTGAGCAGGGGAGTCTGTCCTCTCAGGTCTCAGCCTCCGTGTTGGGAGATCCACCGCTCTCAAAGCTGTCAGACAGAGTCGCTTGCGCCTGCAAAGGTTTCTGCCACGCTTGTTATTGTTTTTGTTTACTGTGCCCTGTCCCCAGAGGTGGAGCCCACAGAGACAGGCAGGTTTCCTTTGAGCTGCTGTGAGCTCCACCCAGTTCGAGCTCCCAGCAGCTTTGTTTACCTACTTAAGCCTCAGCAATGGCGGCGCCTCCCCTGCCTCGCTGCTGCCTTTAAGCCATGTAGATCGCAGGACTGCTGGGGCAAGTAATGAGGGAGGCTCCGGGTGGGTGTGGGACCCTCCCGCCAGGTGTGTGGGATATGATCTCCTGGTGTGCCTGTTTGCTTAAAGTGCAGTAATAGTGAGCTACCTGATTTTCCAGGTGTTGTGTGTCTCAGTTCCCCTGGCTAGAAAAGGGATTCCTTCCCCTTGCTTCCTCCCAGGTGAGGCAATGCCTGCCCTGCTTCAGCTTCGCTGGTCGGCCAGCAGCTGACCAGCACCGATCGTCCGGCACTCCCCAGTGAGATGAACCCAGTACCTCAGTTGAAAATGCAGAAATCACCGGTCTTCTGTGTCGCTCACGCTGGGAGTTGGAGACTGGAGCTGTTCCTATTCGGCCATCTTGCTCCGCCCTCCGGGGAAGATATTTATTACAATGAGGATCACAAGCTCTAATTCCAGAACAATTATATAGCCAGCGAAGTCATCATATGATGCATGAAATGTGGTATGTCCCTGGTTTGGGACTAGAAAAAAATTTGCAAGGTTTAAAAAGTTCCCACCAAAGATTAGGATATCATTTTTGATGGTGGCCATTGTTAAGCTTCCAGAACCTATAACTTTAAAATGGTTAACAGATAAACCAATTTAGATAAAAGAATGGCCACTAAGTAAAGAAAAACTGGAGGTTTTAGAGAAATTAGTTACTGAACAATTAGAAAATGGGCACATAGCTCCAACATTTTCCCCTTGGAATTCACCAGTTTTCATAATTAAGAAAAAATCAGGTAAATGGAGAATGTTAACTGGCTTAAGAGCCATCAATTCAGTTATACAATCTATGGGAGCATTATAGCCAGGATTGCCTTATCCTGCTGTAATTCCAAAAACTTGGCCTTTAATAGTCATAGACTTAAAAGACTGTTTCTTTACTATCCCTTTAGCTGAGCAAGACTGTGAACGGTTTGCATTTACAATTCCTGCAGTAAACAACCTGTAGCCTGCTAAGCATTATCATTGGAAAGTGTTGCCACAGGGCATGTTAAACAGTCCCACAATTTGCCAGATGTGTATGGGGCAAGCAAGTGAACCTACTCGTAAAAAATATTCACAATGTTACATTATTCACTATACGGATGATATACTTTGTGCTGCCCCTCTCAAGAAATATTACTCTAATGTTATGATCACTTGCAAAATTCAATTTCTCGTGCTGGTTAAATTATAGCTCCTGACAAAATTCAGACTACTACTCCTTACTCCTACTTGGGGACCTTAGTAACTGACACTACCATTGTGCCACAGAAAGTAACCATATGTAGGCATTAATTGAAAACATTGAGTGACTTTCAAAAATTACTAGGGGACATTAATTGGACACGATCTGCTCTAGGTGTTCCTACCTATGCCATGAGTAATCCATTTTGTATCCTTAGAGGAAATCCTAGTCTCACTAGCCCTCGCAATTAACAAAGGAGTCTGAGGCAGAGTTACAACTGATTGAGAAGCAAATCCATAAAGCTCAAATAAATTGAATAGATCCAGAGAAGACTCTAGATTTGCTAATTTTTTCAATTCAGCATTCACCTACTGGTGTTATTGTCCAAGAACAGGAGTTAGTAGAGAGGCTTTTTCTTCCACATATTAATTCATGGACTCTAACTCCTTATTTGGATCAAATCGCTACTATGATAGGGATTGGGAGAACTCAGATTGTTAAATTACATGGATATGATCCCGGAAAAATTATTGTTCCTCTCATGAAGGCACAAATACAGCAAACTTTTATAAATAGTCTTAGTTGGCAAGCCCATTTAGCTGGCTTGGTGGTATTCTTGATAATAATTTGCCTAAAATGAAACTGTTTCAGTTTTTGAAATTAACTAATTGGATTCTCCCCAAAATAACTGAATTTAAACATATTAAAGGTGCTGAGAATGTTTTTACAGATGAGTCTAGTAATGGAAAAGCTTCTTATTTTGGATCAAAAGGTAAAGCTTTTCAGACACCCTACACTTCAGCTCAAACCCAAAAGCAGAGTTCATAGCTATAATTGAGGTATTGACTGCTTTTGATATGCCTATTAATGTGATTTCTGATTCTTCATACATGGTTCATTCCACACAGTTAATTGAAAATGCTCAGTTATGATTTCATACAGATGAACAACTGATTACTTTATTTACCCAATTGCAAACAGCAGTTAGAATGCACCCTGTATACATCACACACATAAGGGCTCATACACACCTTTCAGGACATATGACCAAAGGGAATCAAATGGCTGATTGCCTAGTTGCTAATGCAATATCTAATGGTAGACACTTTCACAATTTAACCGGTGTTAATGCCTCTGGTCTCAAAAGCAGAAACAGCATTACCTGAAAAGAAGCTAAAGGTATTATCCAGTGATGCCCAACTTGCCAAATGGTACATTCCTCATCTTTTACAGGAAAAGTTAATCCTCGAGGACTGGAATCTAGCTCTCTTTGGCAAATAGATGTCACACATGTTCCTTGTTTTGGGAGACTAGCTTATGTACATGTATGTGTGTACATATGTTCTCCCTTCTTCTGGGCTACATGCCAATCAGGAGAGTGTTCTGTCTGTGTTAAATATCATCTTTTGTGGTGATGGGCCTTCCAGCTTCTATTAAAACAGGTAATGCCCCAGGCTATACTAGCCAAGCTGTAGCTTCATTTTTCTCTATGTGGAATATTAAACACATTACTAGTATCCCATACAGTTCTTAAGGACAACCCATAGTGGAAAGAATTAATCTCTCCCTAAAACAGCAGCTGCAAAAGCAGAAAAGGGGAGACAGACAATATGGAACCCATAGATGCAACTGAACCTAGCATTATTAACTTTAAATTTTTTGAGCCTGCCCAATGGCCAGATGTTATCTGCAGCTGAACAGCATCTACAAAAACCAGCTGCAAAGATAGAAGCAGAACAAATGATTTAGTGGAGAGATCTGATAACAAAAATTTGGGAAATAGGTAAAATAACTTGGGGTAGAGGTTATGCTAGTGTTTCTCCAGGCAAAAACCAGCAGACAATTTGGATATCATCAAGCCACCTGAAACCTTATCATGGGCCAGATGCCAAGGAAGAGATTCCAGGAGGATCCCAAGGACCCCCCTGGTTGCAGCCATGTTGAGGCTGATGCTGAGGTGGACCCCAACTGTCATGAGCAACACCCTTCGAACACAGCCACCTACCTGGGGACAGATCAAGAAGCTGTCACAAATGGCAGAAGAAAATCTGAGGAAAGAGGGACAACAAGTCACAATGAGTAATTTAATGGTAGCTATGATAACGGTTATCACCACTACTGTGAGTATTCCTTCAATAAGGGCTGACACAGAGAAGAGTTATACTTATTGGGCATATTTATAAATCTTGGCTGGCAATAATTCCTGGATGCAATCATGCTGACACAGTTACACATGCTTTCTGATCTCAGTGTTTACCATAATAAATCTCCTATAATTGAGGCATACCACAATCAAAAACCTATTTGTAAACAAAATAGAACCTGGCTAGAAATAATGAACGTACTTGTTTAGGAAGATTGCATTGCAGACCAAGCAGAAGTGCTGCACAACAATTCCTATGGGATCATTATCAATTGGTCCCCAAGGGGATGTTTAGCTTGAGTTGCACCTCTCAGTCTGCATGCCACAGCCACACTATGTTCAGATGATCTGAACAAAATGGTGAGATGGTAGAAATGATAAGAAGTATAGCAAAAGTTCCTATTATCTGGAACCATAGCAGTATAGTCGCACCTCAAATTCAAATGGTATGGTCTGCTCTAGGAGCTAAACATAAGGATTTCTGGAAACTACTAATAGCTCTTAATAAGATCAAAATTTGGGAAAGAATTTAAAAAAAGCATCTAGAAAGACACAAACTTGTCTTTGGATACTGCAAAATTAAAGAAGAGATATTTAAAGCATCCCAGGCACACCTGACCTTAATGCCAGGAAATGGAGTGCTTAAAGGAGCTGCAGACAAATTAGCAGCTAGTAACCTATTAAAATGGATTAAAGCACTTGGAAGCTCTGTGATTTCAATGACGATTGTGCTTTTAATCTGTGTTGTTTGTCTTTGTATAGTCTGCAGATGTGGATCCTGACTCCTGTGAGATGTAGTTCACCATGACAAAGCTGCCCTTGTTTTCATTGATTTGCAAATCAGAGAAGGGGGACAGGTTGGGAGCAGGCCCCCCAAAATCCGGCCATATACTGGCCCCAAAACTGGCCATAAACAAAATCTCTGCAGCACTGTAACATGTTCATAATGGCCCTAAAGCCCAAGCTGAAAAGTTGTGGGTTTACGGAAATGAGGGCAAGGAACACCTGGCCCACCCAGGTTGGAAAACTGCTTAAAGGCATTCTTAATCCACAAACAATAGCATGAGCGATCTGTGCCTTAAGGACATGCTCCTGCTGCAGTTAACTAGCCCAACCTATTCCTTTAATTCGGCCCATCCCTTCGTTTCCCATAAAGGATACTTTTAGTTAATTTATTATCTACAGAAACAATGCTAATGACTGGTTTGCTGTTAATAAATACGTGGGCAAATCTCTGTTTGGGGCTGTCAGCTCTGAAGGCTGTGAGGCCCTTGATTTCCCCCGTCACACTTCTATATTTCTGTGTGTGTGTCTTTAATTCCTCTAGCACCACTGGGTTATGGTCTCCCTGACTGAGCTGGTCTTGGCAAAGGCTTAATTAATTTATCCCTAAGTCCAATCTAGCTGTTTATCAATATCCTCATGAACCACTAAAACACCTGTTATGGGTTGGACATGGTGGTCTTGCCTGTAATCCCAACACTTTGGGAAGCTGAGGTTGTGAATAGAGATTGTGCCATCGCACTCCAGCCTGGGCAACAAGAGCAAAATTCTGTCTCAAATAAATAAATAAATAAATAAATAAATAAATAAATAAAACACCTGTTGTGAAGTCTTAGGGAAATGTGCCTGGCTCTGGCTTCTCCCTGCTTGGGTTGTTCAAATTATGACAGTGATTTCAATGAAAGAAAAGTATCTCACAATCCATGTTGTTTCTTTCTTTCTCTCTCTTTCTTTCCTTCCTTCCTTCCTTCCTTCCTTCCTTCCTTCCTTCCTTCCTTCCTTCCTTCCTCTTTCTTTCTTTCTTTCTTTCTTTCTTTCTTTCTTTCTTTCTTTCTTTCTTTCTTTCTTTCTTTCTTTCTTTCTTTCTTTCTTTCTTTCTTTCTTTTCTTTCTTTTTCTTTCTTTCTTTCTTTCTTTTCAGACAGATCCCACTCGATCACCCAGGCTGGAGTGCAATGGTATGATCTTGGCTCACTTCAAATTCTGCTTCCCAGGTTCTAGCAATTCTCCTGCCTCAGCCTCTCAAGTATCTGGGATTACAGGTGCCCACCACCATGCTCAGATAATTTTTGTACTTTTAGTAGAGAGAGGCTTTCACCATAGTTGGCCAGGCTGGTCTTGAGCTCCTGACTTCAGGTGATCTGTCCGCCTCAGCCTCCAAAATGCTGAGATTACAGTCATGAGCCATTGATCGCCCCGCTCACAATCTTTAGTCTCCTCTTGAGTAAAATAGTTTTATAGATATATTCTCACTCAGCTGATCCTTTCTTATTTCTTAAGGAACATTTTGGGTATTAGTTTTTACCACAGTAAATCTGCCACAGTGACTGAGCCCCCAGCCAATATGAACTGCATAGGCACATCCATTGTTTTACATTGTGCAGTGACCCATGAACCAAAGGGTGAAAATGGTGCCTGACTGACAAATTTGAAAGCCTGATCTAGTACTCCAGAGTTTCTTTATACTCAATTCATGTGATAGAAAAGATCCCTAGTGAGAATGCAAAGATAATGAAATGTATTTCATTTTTGAAATACATTTTATACATTGAAATGTACAAAAATAATAATGAAAAAGGTAGAGATAATGTGAAAAAATAATAACAGGTCCATTGTTAGAAATTTCCCACACAAATTTTAAAGTATAAAATGCCTGGCAAGAAAATATTTAAAGGGAAATGACACATGTGGAATTCAAGTTACTCTTGGAGCACTCATAACCTCTCTTAGTAGGTACAGTGAGATAGATACCCTAACAAGACAGTTTGTTTCCTTCCTAAATTTCAAATTATATTAGTGACTGATTTTATTATAATAGTCACAGGCAGTGTGAGCCAGAACTATTTCCATAACTTCTGTAAAATTTGTGGCATTCTGATTCTTTTTTCCCCTGGATATGCTTTTATTGTTGTTCTTTTTGTTTTGGAAAATGGGCAGCGTGGGAAAGTCAATAAGGCTCCTGAATTTGTCTCCTGTACGTTTAGCATCCAAGCTGCTCAAAACTGCCCTAGGTGTGGAGTGAGAAGCGATTTGCATTTCTGCCTTTCTTTTTAAGTTTCCACATATCTGCTGTCAAATCTCCATATGCTATTTTCCACACCTCCCATTTGGAAAATTCCTGTATAAATCCATCATTTTACCAAATGCATTGTTTTAGAGCTGAACTGACTCAGCACTACATATGTTGTAGAATCTGGATGACTTCCAGCCACCTTCTTACCTCTGATTCTTAAGTCTTGTATGCAGTTGGGTGGTGCTGCATACAAGACTTGGTTTAAACCATGGGGGGTGGTTTAAACCACATCCATGGCATTGGGTTCACTGCTGGGAACATTAAAGAATTTAAAATTCTATTATGAGATTATTGAGTTTTTTCAACTTCATCCAAGCAGATATAGGTAAATTGATGTGCAGAAATATTTCAGAAAGTAGGTCAGCAGACATTCAGTTGTCCAGGGGTGCCACCCATGTGAGCTGTGCTGAACACTCAAGCCATTTGTATTCATTAGGTCCTTTGGGGCTTGACCTCTTGTTGAGAAGCTGACACAGCATTAGACAACTATAATAAAAAAGAATTAATTTATACTATATTGCGTCATGAATCTGTGCATCACATTATTCCAAAATACATATTTTATAATTGTATTATGTGAGAGAAATTAATGTACCCATGGATGAGTATATACTGAGTAAAACAAAAATATACAGACTATACATTTTTTTGATTATGTGATTTTTTAAAACAGGAAAGTCAATGGTTACATTATATAATTTTATATTTTATACCATAGAAGGTAGTAAGAAGTTCTAGTATCTTTTCTTTCTCACAGACACTGAGTTCTGGCTAAATGCATTACAACTTTTAACAAAAACATTACTGCAAATACATAGTAATGTAAATCTCAGTTCAAAAATAAATCCTTGAATACTATGATCAAAACACTTTGACAATTTCAGAGCTGATTCTATACCTCAAAGAGGTTTGATGACTAGAAAACTTAATTGAAATAAAAGACACTTCCATATCCCTGTTGACCTCTCCAGCCCAGTGATGTCTCCTCTTTCCCCCATCTCAGCTCACAGGTGCCATATAGACCATGGTTCTCATGGCAGCCCTAAAGCAGTCACAGGTAGAGGCTCCCTCCAGGGCACTAAAACTCCCATCCCTGGAGTGTGCAGCCAGGCTTAGGCAGCTCCAGAACCCAGCTGACCTCACTTACTGTGGCCAGGGAAAGGTCCTATTTGTGGACTTCTTGCTGTAAGGGACAGCTCACAGTGCATGTGATTCCTCACATCAGACAAACTGGCCACACTCTGCAGATGGTGAACTGCACATCCAGGAGCATAGGACAAGGTTATTCACATGGAGCTTAAGTCAAAGCCCTGGCCAAGCTCTTAGTGTCTCCCATTCTTGACTGGACAACAGAGCAATGAAGGGCTCCTTCCTGACAGCTCATAAATGCTCATTCAACCCACAGTAAGATTTTGCTACTAACACCATGTCTTCGTTTTCTGAAAATGACCTGTGTGTTTCTTTTCAGAGACTTCACAATCAGGAGAGAACAGGTAATTAGGATGGGTTGGGTCTGGGGAACAGATATACCTCCTTACTCTTCAAAATCAAACTCATATAAAACATCAATTTCCTGTCTTTAGATGATCTCATTATGTAACATGCAGCTGCGTCTCCCTGGTCCTACCAGCCTCAACTTTGTTTAGCCCTTAAATATTTATTAAAATTATTATCATATCTTTCCAGTGAGTCCCCCAGGTCTTCCAGATTATCCAAAAGATTAATCCTCATAAATACAGATAATCACCTTGAAATATGGCTTCTTTCCAATTCTGTCTGGTTTCAGAAGTGCTGATACCTTATCTCTTAGGTCAAATGCAGAACCCCTGCCACAATTTCAAGACCTCCTACAGCTGGTGCCCACACTATGTATCCCAGATCCACACTGAGGGCTGCCAGGGGTACCTGGGACTCAAGGAAGGACACAGCAACCTTTTTAAAGATGTCACTAAAGGAGTTATTAATTCAGAAACAAAATGATAAAAGAAGGAAACATCAGGAATGAAGAAAAATAGAAATAATAAAATAATGGATAAATACGATAGGTTAGCCTTCTTGAGTTTTTCTAAACTGTGATGATTGAAGCAAAAATTACTCCATGGTCTGATATGGTTCTTCATGCATGTAAATTATGTTGCAAAGTGAGGAGAAATGCATCTACATGGAGATGAGGATTCTCCACATCACATGGCAAAATGTGGACAACAGTAGGCTGCAACAAGTGACATGCATAAAATGTCACACCTGAAGTAACAGAGGATATAGAGAAACCTATACATTCTAAAACAGTATAGATAAACCAAAATGCAATTTAAAAAAATATTACCTTGCTGAGAACAGCTTCAGTTGGGGAGACCCTAACTCAGCAGCACTAGAGGAATTAAAGACACATACACAGAAATATACAGGTGTAGAGTGGGAAATCAGGGGTCTCACAGCCTTCAGAGTTGAGAGCCTTGAGCAGAGATTTACCCACATCTTTATTAACAACAAGCCAGTGATAAGCATTATTTTTATAGATTATAGATAAACTAAAAGTATTCCATATGGGAAACAAAGGGATGGGCCAAAATAAAGGGATCAGTTTGGCTAGTTATCTGCAGCAGGAGCATGTCCTTAAGGCACAGATCGCTCATGCTATTGTTTGTGGCTTAAGAATGCCTTTAAACGGTTTTCTGCCCTGGGTGAGCTAGGTGTTCCTTGCCCTCATTCCGGTAAACCCAAAACCTACCAGCGTGGGTGTCATGGCCATCACGAACATGTCACAGTGCTTCAGAGATTTTGTTTATGGCCTTGCTTTGTCACATTGAGCTACTTCTTGCAGGAGTCAGGATCCACATCTGCAGACTATACAAAGACAAACAACACACATTAAAAGCACAATCATCATTGAAATCACAGAGCTTTCAAGTGTTTTTATCCATTTTAATGGGCTACTAGTGGCTAATCTGTCTGCAGCTCCTTTAAGCACTCCAGTTCTTGGCATTAAGGTCAGGTATGCCTGGGATGCTTTAAATATTTGTCCTTTAATTTTGCAATATTCAAAGACAAGTTTGTAAAGTGTCTTTTTAGATGCTTTTTTTATTCTGTTCCAAATTTTGATCTTACTAAGAGCTATTAATAGTTTCCACAAATGCTTATGTTTAGCTCCTACAATGAGCCATATTACTTGAGGTTGAGGTGCCACTATACCACCATGGTTCCAGATAAGAGGAACTTTTGCTGTACTTCTTATCATTTCTGCCATTTGACCATTTTGTTCAGATCATCTGAACATAGTGTGGCTGTGGCATGCAGACTGAGAGGTGCAATTCAAGCTAAACATCCCCTTAGGTGACCAATTAATAATAATCCCATAGGAATCATTGTGCAGCACCTCTACCTGGTTTGCAATGCAATCTTCCTCAACAAGTATGTTCATTTTTTCTGATCAGGTTCAATTTTGTTTACAAATAGTTTTTTGAGTGTGGTATGCCTCAACTATAGGAGCAGATTTACTATGGTAAATACAGAGATCAGAAAGCATGTGTAACTGCATCATAGAGTGATTATATCTAGGCATTATTGCAAGCCAAGATTGATAAATGTGCCCAGTAAGTATAATTGTTCCCTGTGTCAGCTCTTACTGAAGGGATACTCATGGCAGTGGTTATAACCACTATCATAGCTACCATTAAATTACTCATTGTGACTGGTTGTCCCACTTTCCTCAAGTTTGCTTCTGCCATACGACAGCTTCTTGATCTGTCCCCAGTGGATGACTGTGTTTGATGGGTGTTCCTCATCAGCATTGACATGGGCGCAACTAGAGGAGTCCTTGGGATCCTCCCAGAATCTCTTCCTCAGCATCTGGCTCATGATAAGGTTTCAGGTGGCTTGATGGAATCTAAATTGGCTGTAGATTTTGGCCTGGAGAAACAAAAGCATAACCTCTACTCCAAATTATTATTTTACTTATTTCCTGATTTTTTATTATCAGATGTCTCCACCAAATCTGTTGTTCTGCTTCTGTCTTTGCAGCTGGTTCCTGTAGATGCTGTTCAGCTGCTGATAACATCTGGCCATTGGGCAGGCTCAAAAAATTTAAAGTTAATAATGCTAGATTCAGCTGCATCTGTGTTGTTCCATATTCTCTATTTCCCCCTTTCTGCTTTTGCAACTGCTCTTTTAGGGTTAGATGCATTCTTTCCAGTATGGCTTGTCCCTGGGAATTGTATTGGATACCAGTTTAATATTCCACATAGAGAAAAATGTAGCTTGAACTTGGCTAGTATAGCCTGGGGCATTATCTCTTTTAATAGAAGTTGGAATGCCCATCACCACAAAACACTGCAAAAGGTGATATTTAAAACAGGCAGAAGACTCTCCTGATTGGCATGTAGCCCAGACAAATTGAGAAAAGGTGTCCACACATACATGTACATAAGCTTGTCTCCCAAAACAAGGAACATGTGTGACATCCATTTGCCAAAGAGAATTAGGTTCCAATCCTTGAGGATTAACTCCTCCTGTAAAAGATGAGGAATGTACCATTTGGCAAGTTGGGCATCGCTGGATAATACCTTTAGCTTCTTTCCAGGTAATGCTGTTTCTGCTTTTGAGACCAGAGGCATTAACATGGGTTAAATTGTGAAAGTGTCTACCATTAGATATTGCATTAGCAACTAGGCGATCAGTCACTTGATTCCCTTCAGTCAAAGGTCCTGGAAGAGGTGTATGAGCCCTAATGTGAGTGATGTAAAAGGGGTGCATTCCACTCCTAACTGCTATTTGCAATTGGGTAAATAAAGTCATCAGTTGTCCATCTGTATGAAATCACAACTAAGCATTTTCAATTAACTGTATGAAATGAACCACATATGAAGAATCAGAAATCACATTAATAGGCATATCAAAAGCAGTCGATATCTGAATTACAGCTACAAGCCCTGCTTTTCATTTTGAGCTGAAGTATAGGGCATCTGGAAAACTTTACCTTTTGATCCAGAATAAGAAGATTTACCATTACTAGACCCATCTCTGAAAAAATGAAAATGCTTAGCAGGCTGCAGGTTGTTTACCACAGGAATTGTAAATGTAAACCGCTCACAGTCTTGCTCTGCTAAGGGAATGGTAAAGAAACAGTCTTTTAAATCTATGAGTATTAAAGGCCAGTTTTTTGGAATTACAGCAGGAGAAGGCAATCCTGGCTGTAATGCTACCATAGGTTGTATAACTGAACTGATGGCTCTTAAGTCAGTTAACATTCTCCTTTTACCTGGTTTTTTCTTAATTACGAAAACTGGAGAATTCCAAGGGGAAAATGTTGGAACTATGTGCCCATTTTCTAATTGTTCAATAACTAATTTCTCTAGTCTCCAGTTTCTCTTTACTTAGCGGACATTGTTCTACTCAAATTGGCTTATCTGTTAAACATTTTAAAGGTAAAGGGTTTGGAGGCCTAACAATGACCGCCATCAAAAATGATACCCTAATCTTTGGCAGGAACTTTGTCTTTCTGCTTGAAGCGATTCTTTCAAAACTTGGGAACATTTTTTCTAGTCCCATACTAGGGGCATACCCCATTTTATGCATCATATGTTGATTTTGAGGGCCATATAATTGTTCTAGAATTAGAACTTGTGTTCCCCTTTGTTGTAATAACTCTCCTCCCCATACATTTACAGGTACAGAAGTTATAATTGTTTGAATAGTCCCAGGTTGTCCATTGGGCCCTTCCCAGTGCAAAATATAACTACTTTGATACACTTCAGCTGCTTTACCAACTCCAACTATGTTAAACTGAGTGAATTGAATTGACCACGTGGATGGCCAGTGCTGTAGAGAAATGATTGAAATATCCACTGCTGTATCTACCAAACCTTTAAATTTCTTTCCCTGAATAGTTATTTCACAGGTAGGGCATTTATCAGTAGTTTGATTCACCCAATAAGCTGCTTTGCCTTGTTTATTTGTGCTTCCAAATCCTCTTGTTCATTTAATTTCACTTTTCCCCATTCCCACATATAGCACAATCAGGAGCTGTGCTATACACTCTCCCGGTTCTGCTTTTCAGAGAACAGAAGTAGATATAACAGTTTGAATTTCTCCATTGTAATCTGATTCAATGACTTCTGTATGTATTTGTACCCCTTTTAAATTTAAACTAGACCTGCCTAGAAGTAATCCTATCATCCCCACTCGCAAGGGTCCACAGACTCCTGTTGGGACCTTTTGCAGGGGCTCTCCAGGCAGAAGGCTCACAGTGTTTGTGCAGCATAAAGCTACTGTGGCACTACCAGCTGTGGTGGGGGACAGACATTGTATAGGAGTTAGGGAATGGCCTAAGCCGGAAATGCCAAGGTTTGGAATGGGGCCCGGGACGGGCCCCTCATACCGTTTCCCAAGATCGGGTTCCCATCTTTATCAAACTTAGAATGACACTGATTAGCCCAGTGTTTTCCTTTTTTACATTTTGGACATATTTCAGTCTCAGCAGAGTTTTTTTTTTCTTTTCTTTTCTTTTTTTTCTTCTTCCGCCCATCTGGTGTAATGACTCACTGATTTTTTTCTATATTCTTTTTTAGTATGACCATGCCCCCCACAGTTAAAACAAGCTCCAGGAAATGGAGTATTTCCTTTATCCACTCTGAGTCCTGCCATTGCCTGTGCTAGCAGAGTAGATTTATGCAGATTACCTCCGATACCATCACAGGCTTGATATAATGAACTAAATGTGCTTTCCCAAATTTAAAAGGAAAAGGCTCAAATGTAGCTATAATATTTCCCTGTTGATCTGGGGGGTGGGGTGTATTCTAACAGGGAACTGCCAAGCCTCTAAATCACCCTCTCATCTAGCTTGCTGAATTCCTGCCTGAATAGAACTAAGAGGAGTCACTTGAGGCACTGCTCAGTCACTGGCACAACTACTTTTTGCCCAATGTCCTCTGGAAAAGAAAGCTCTGGAGGGTCAGGCCATTCTTTTTCTTCAAAATAATAATGAGGGGGTGCAGAAGGGTAGGGATGAACCTCTCTCTTCTTTGCCCCTTTAGCTTTAGCTGGCAAACAAACCTGCTCTGTAACCTCTTGTTACTTCATTATATTCTCCTTCCTCCTCATCATCAGTGCGAAAAAGTTCCAAGGTGGAATGAACCAGAGTCCACACTTGTCCCATTGTTACCCTGATGCTTTCGAGCTCCCCTTCTTGCTCACTACAGGGATTGCTTTAAGAGTACTTAAGTGTCTTCCAGTTAATTCCACATTCTCCAATGGTCGCTCCAGCGACTCTTCAACCTGGATTCAAGCCCCCACAATGGACGCCATTTGCCAAGACCAGCTCAGTCGGGGAAACTGTAACCCAGCAGAGCTAGAGGAATTAAAGACACACACATGGAAATATAGAGGTGTGGAGTGGGAAATCAGGAATCTCACAGCCTTCAGAGCTGACAGCCTTGAACAGAGATTTACCCACGTATTTATTAACAGCAAGCCAGTGATAAGCTTTATTTCTATAGATATTTGATTAACTAAAAGTATTCCTTATGGGAAACAAAGGGATGGGCCAAAATAAAGGGATGGGTTTGGCTAGTTATCTGCAGCAAGAGCATTTCCTTAAGGCACAGATCACTCATACTATTGTTTGTAGTTTAAGGACGCCTTTAAGCAGTTTTCTGCCCTGGGTGGGCCAGGTGTTCCTTGCCCTCATTCCAGTAAACCCACAGTATTCCAGCATGGGCATCATGGCCATCACGAACATGTCACAGTGCTGCAGAGATTTTGTTTATGGCCAGTTTTGGGGCCAGTTTATGGCCAGATTTGGGGGGGCCTGTTCCCAACATTACCTTCTCTCAGCTAAAGTGGAATCTGTGTTCTTGAAGGCAGAACCAGCCTGACCAATCATGTTATATATTGGCTCAGGGGGCCATGTTCAGGGTTCCCAAATGATCCTGTACCTGAGCAATCTTGCAGGGTCCACCATTGTTGTGCACACCTCCACCTCAAGAACAATGAGAAGTTCTAATTTCACAATATAAGCTTGGATCTATGTAAACATTTTGTTTTAATAGTGTTTATATTTTCTGACAGTAAGAGTAGCTATGAATTAGTGTTCTGTCAATCATCTTACATTTATCATCAGAGCAGTATAAGCTTGTTTATACGGATATTTCTCTGTATAAGTATATATTTCTGTTCTTTCTAGGGTCTGGCCTCAGTTCTTTTATCTGCTGTCTACTCTATCCTGAGGCTGTTCCCCAGACATGGCCCAGCCCTGGCATTCTGTTCTGCTAGGAACATATGACAATGGTGCCAGAACTTCTCAGACCTTCCTATTAAGATAAGAGAGCCCTGCTTACCTGCTCCCCTTTTTGATGCTTTAGTCTCTTTTATTTTTCTGTCACCCAGGTTGAAGTGCAGTGGTGCAATCTCAGCTCACTGCAACCTCCACCTCCTGGGTTCAAGGAATTCTCTGGCCTAAGCCTCCTGAGTAGTGGGGATTACAAGTGCCCACAACTATACCCAACTAATTTTTGTATTTTTAGTAGAGACAGGGTTTCACTATGTTGGCCAGGCTGGTCTCAAACTCCTGGGCTCAAGTGATTCTGCCCATCTCCGCCTCCCAAAGTGCTGGGATTACAGGCGTGAGCCACCACACCTATCCCACTTTAGCCTCTTCCCTGGTTTAAATTTTTTTTTTTATTTTTAAGTAATTTTAGATTTCAAGAAGATTTCCAGAGATAGTATGGATGGTTTCAATATGCCTTTAACTTGCCCTGAGGTTAACATCTCATGTAACTATATTTAATAATACTAAAATAAATTAACACGGGTATAATACTGTAACTAGACATTTCATTTGGATTTTGCCACTTTATTATTATTTGTTCTGGGATTCAATATAGTGTACTGTGCTGTGTTTGGTCATCATGATTTCTTAGTGTCTTTGACTCTGTGACAGTGTCTGAGTCTTTCCTGTTTTTCATGACCTTGACACTTTTGCTGAAAACCAGTTGGATATGTGTGGAATTCCTTTGGTTTATGTTTGTCTGACTAGACTAGGATTATGGATTTGAGGGAAGAATGTTGCAGAGGTGAGGTGGCCTTTTAATCACATCCTGTGGGGATAAGGAATCACTGATGACATGAACTGCAATCACCTGGTTTAGCTTGTGTCTGCCAGGTTCCTCCTCTGCGAGGTTATTATTTTTCCCTTCCACCCTCTATATGTTAAAATTGAATCACTAAATCCAGTCCACACTTAAGGAGAGGAAAATTAAACTCCACCTCCTTAAAACAGAAATAACAATAAATTTGTGAACGTATGTTAAAACAACCATGGTAATTAGTAAATAATCAGTTAAAGATACTTACAGGCCTTGTAAAGATCTTGTTTCCTCCTCAAGTTTCACCCATTAATATGGTTCCTCATTGGATCTTGCCAACAGCAACTATCACTGTAGTGTTCTAATGGTGATTTTCCTTTGCCCTCACGTTTTCTACATAAATTGTTTGAAATTCTTCCATGGGAAAGATTAGTCTCTTCCTTCTCATTCATTTAATTAACAATTTATTTGCATAGTATGGACTCATGTCTATTTGTATTTTACTTTGGATTATGACGTGTGTCCCATCCTTGTGTTTTGAGCACTTTCTGGCCTGCTGGCACATCAGGATGTTCCATGATCATCTTATGTTTTCACTGCTCCAGTCCTAGAAACAACCATTGCTCCAGAGATCTGAATCATTATATTGGAGAATGTTATTTAGAAACCAGGATTTATGCTCATTGTTTATGAGATGCATGTATCTCTTAGCAGACAGAACTAGGAATAGTGTGTCCTAACCCATGTATATACATCATCTATCGATCTCTACCTATATGTATCTGTATATCTATCTATCTATCTATTTATCTATCTATCTATCTATTGATCTAAGTAGTATCTCTCTGTGAGTCTATCTTATCTGTATATCTATCTGTGTATATATTGATATTTTTAACTCTAATCTGGCACCACAGGATTTTTTCTAGTTTTTTACTCTTTCTAACTTATAACTTCCTTCTGTAACAATGAGGAATCTAGTTCACATTCTCTACAACTTACTTATTTTCTCTAGCCTAGTACAAATGAAAAGTAAAATCAGAATTAACTTTTGTCCCTGTGATAAACAAAATTACCAACTAGATACAGTGTTTACATACAACTCAGTTTGTGTGAGCCTTATCCAGTCAAAATACCATTTTCCAAAGTTACTTTGGTCAATTTCTTTTTCCTCTTGTAATCCATTAACCTGGTTGGTTGCTTCTTTAAATAAGCAAAGAATAAAGATCAGTGTTTGTGGTGTAGCATTTGGTTGTGTTTGACAAACCTGTAGAGTTATGGATCTATGATCCAGTACAGCCATAACAATGATTGTAAAATGTAAGTCCTTTTATCAAGGGTACAGCAAACTTATAGGATCACACAGCTCTGGCAACCATTGGCAGGTGAAAGAGTGAAGAATAAACATCACACTGCAGTTACCTCTTCTGTAACAACTAAAAGAAAGGTAAGATGATTATGAATATATGTGCCAGAGGAGAGAAAAATGAACTTGGGTCTATAAATGAAATTCAAGTATAACTCCAAAATGGGAAAAAAATTCCTGAGACTACTTATTGCACTAGATTTGGTACATTATAAATAAATATGAATAGATCAATGAAAATTTTTCAGTCAATAAATCACTAATTTTGAGACACCATCAATATTTTCAGAGACTTGAAGGAAGAAAAATAGCAAACTAAGTATGCACATTTTAAAACTCATGCTGACTAGAAATACTACTTATAAAAAATATGTCAACCGGGTGCAGTGGCACACACCTATAATCCCAGCATTTTGGGAGGCTGAGGCAGGCGGATCATGAGGTCAAGAGAGCAAGACCATCCTGGCCAACATGGTGAAACGTCTCTACTAAAAACACAAAAATTAGCTGGGCATGGTGTCATGTGTCTGTAGTCCCAGCTACTCAGGAGGCTAAGGCAGGAGAATCGCTTGAACCCGGGAGGCGGAGGCTGCAGTGAGCTGAGATCATGCCACTGCACTCCAGCCTGGTAACAGAGTGAGATTCCATCTCAAAGAACAGAAAAATATGTCTAATCATTGAAGAAATACAGTTAGAGGTTCAACATAGTGATCAATAATCAGACTCTTTTAGTTGCCTCATAATCAGAATTAAAAAAACACATAATCATAATAAGGACAATAATGAACAGAAACAACTCTAGAGGAAAGGAAGCAAGAGAATGATGGTTCTGAAAGTCCTCAGAACTCAATGGATACCTCTAAGATTAGCTGAAAGTGTAAGATGCAAAGGGGAGAGAGTGGCACAGGAAGTAAGGTCCTAGTGATTCACAAGACAGGTCAAGAACACTGGCATCAATTTATAAAACATGATATTTATAATGAACTCATGCACTCCAAACCTGCCTGTAGTCCCTCCTGTGCAGATAGGCTACAGCTCTAAAAGGATACTATAAAAAAGAACACCTGCAGGGACAGAATGTTAAGTTAGATACTCAAAATGTCTGAAACCAGAGGATGTGTCTTTAGGAGGACCTTTAGGGATATTTAGTCTGATTCCCCGATTCTTTAGTTGGGTTAAGTAGGCCCAAAGAGAAGAGTAATAAGGCAGTTGGTAAGTAGCTGGGCTGTGGTGTAACTGAACTTTGCAAATTCAATGACAAGACTCTAAAATTCTAGGGCTCATCATTTTCCATTCTGGGAAATTTGAATTTCAGAGTCAATGCTGTTTGTTCTCAGGAGATTGGCTTTTAGATAGCTGGTTCCTGGTAAGCATGTGCTGCTAATAAATTAAGAACTGACAGTCCTTGTTTACTTTGCTTTACTTTCCTTACATTCTCACATCCCCGTTTGTCATTTTAGACCCCAGTAAGTATTCTAACCTTAGCCCAATGTAAGTTTTAAACAGATATGTATGCATATACATATGTAAAGCTTCTTTCATAAGTTTCCTCATTTTCTAGGGGCTTTATTACAAAAACATATTCCATGAAGTACATAGCTCAAGTGGTCAATGACATTTCCTTTCCAAATCCCACTTTGTTAACTCATGTTTTAGATGAATTTATATCACCAAACACAGCAATAAAAGGTAAATTTATAATTTTTCACACTGAAATCGAAACTTAGTATCTAGTAATACTAGGTACTAGTATCTTAGTATCTAGTATACTTAGTAGGTATAGATTTCTTTACTGTGGTGACCCTCTGCAAAAACTTGAAGCCAGTTGAGCTAACTCTCCCCAGAAGGCACTCATTGCTCTAAGAGTGAATGCCACAAGCATAGGTGAAGTTCTCTCTACAAGAGCCTTCATACACTTACAATTATTTCACACTCTAGAGCAATCACTAATGGCAAAGCAAGGCAATTATAGTCACTCTGCAAAGTGGAACCACAGTGCTGCATGGACATTTAATTGACTAGGATATTAGTGTAATGTAATTTTCCAATTAATCAAAATATGTGCATTACAAAGAGTTATCTATTTCAGGATGCCAATATAATGAGTCATACACATTTTAAGTTTAATAAAAGAGGAATAAATTAGTACTTTCAATACAGGAAAACTAACATGCTTCAAACAGTAATTATGCTTTACTATTAAAACTGATCCTTAGGGGAATGAAGTAAAGACAAATGGCAAAGTACAAAGGACCAAAAATCCATCTCTCTATCTGCACAATTATATTAGAATAAATTGGCTGAGGTGAACATTTTGAACCTCTGTAGTTTATTTGAACACTTGCAACTTCCAGGGGACAGCTTGCCTGGTACAATATGGTAATCTTTGTTTTATTTAAGCCACCGGCAGAGTTGCAACTACCATTCCCCAAGCACAATCTCGTGTCATGTGGCATTGGGGTCCATAACCCACATTCAAGGGTGAAAGGTCTTGCTGGAGCCAGGGTGGGCAATAAAGACCTAGCCTTCCAAATACCAGGGCTCTGTGTTCTAATTATAGAATGCTTCTCTGATAACCAGTGTGGGCATGTAGACTGGTCACCAGTTATCCAACCTCCATAAACTGAAGAAGCCACCAAGGGATTCAAATGGGATACAACTGTTTTTGGAGACAAAAAGTAATTACATATGTGAGGGAATTTAGAAAGCCAACATACTTGTCCAGGGAAAGACAAAGGCCCAGGAATGACCTGAATAAGACCTTAAGATTTACCTCAGGCTGATCTCCAACACAGGAACACCACAAAACATTTTTTAAAGCCCAAGAAGTCCTGGAGGAAGAGGTAAAATCTGCTTTCCAGTGTCTGCATTATAAGGTTCAGAGTCCAGTCAACAACAAAAAAAAAAAACAACAAAAAAGGCATTAAAAAGGGGAAGTATAATCCATTCAAAGGAGCCAAATAAATCAAAACCCAAGGAAGCCTGGATGTCAGACTTGCTACTAGACAAAGACTTTTAAACAACTGTCCTAAAGATGTTCAAAGAGCTAAGGAAGACATGGACAAAACAGAAAAATGATGTCTGAAAAAAATGTGTATCCCAAAAAGGATATAAAATTATAAAAGGGAGCAAAGAAATTCTAGAGATGAAAAGTATAATAACTGAAAATACTCTAGAGGGGTTTAAGAGCATACTTAAGCCAAAAAAAAAAAAAAAAAAAAGAAGAAGAAATAAACTTGAATAAAGAACCATTGAAATTATTTACTCTGAGGAAAACAAAGGAAAAAAGTAATAAAAACTGATCAGAGCCTAGGGGATATGTGAGATACCATCAAGCAAACAAACATATGTAGCATGGAAATCCCATTAGGAGAAGAGAGATAGACTGGGGCAAAAAGAATATTTGAATAAATAATGCCTAAAAAACTCCCAAATTTTACGCAAAAAGATGAATCTACAAATCAGGACACTCAACAAACCCCAAATAGGATATACTCAACAATACTCATACTGTGATACATTATAATCAAAATATTAAAGACACAGAATACTGAAAGCAACAAAAATGAAGTGACTTATCACATACAACAAACCATCAGTAACATTATCAGCCATTTCCTCATGAGAAACCTTAGAGGCCAGAAGTTAGTGGTTGAATATATTTAAAATGCTTTGAGGCTGGGTGTGGTGGCTCACACCTGTAATCCCAGCACTTTGGGAGGCTGAGGCGGGTGGATTGCCTGAGGTTAGGAGTTAGAGACCAGCATGGCCAATATAGTGAAACTATGAAACCCTGTCACTACTAAAAATACAAAAAAAATTAGCCCGATGTGGTGGCAGGTGCCTATAAAGCCAGCTACTCTGGAGGTTGAGGCAGGCGAATCTCTTGAATCCAGGAGGCAGAGGTTGCAGTGAGCAAAGATGGCACCATTGCACTCCAGGCTGGGCAACAAGAGTGAAACTCCATCTAAAAAAAAAAAATGCTTTGAAAACTTTTTACTTGATGATTTTACATTCAGAAAATCTATTTTACCTCATGAATGAGAGCTAAATGAAGACACTCCTAAAAATTTTTTTAAAAGGTAAAGGGGTTCATTTTCTCTAGGCCTGCCCTACAATATATGCTAAAGATATTCTTTCAGGTTAAAATGAAAGAAAGTTAGACAGTAACCTGAAGCCTCTGATATGGTTTGGCTGTGTCCCCACCCAAATCTCATCTTGAATTGTAAACCTCATGATCCCCATGTGTTGTGAGAGGGACTGGTGAGAGGTAATTGAATCACCGGGGCGGTTTTCCCCATACTGTTCTTGTGAGAATGATTTCTCATGAGATCTGATGGTTTTATAATCCTCTGACATTTCTCCTGCTGGCTCTCATTCTCTCTCCTGTCACCTGTGAAAAAGTGCATTCTGTCATGATTTTAAGTTTTCTGAGAGCTCCCCAGCCATGTGGAACTGTGAGTCAATTAAACCTCTTTTCTTTATAAGTTACCCAGTGTCAGATACTTCCTTAATAGCAATTTGAGAACAGACCAAAACACCATGTTAAAAAAAAAACAAGTAAGGTAAAAGTGAATTATTTAAAAGACAAATCTGTAAAAATAATTAGTAATCTATATTATGAAGCACACAATGAATAAAGATGCAGTCTGTAGCATTAATAACAGAAACTAGGATGAAACTCTCACTCTGTCACCAGGCTGAAGTACAGTGACATGATCTTGACTCACTGCAACCTGTGTCTCCCAGGTTCAGGTGATTCTCCTGCCTCAGCGTCCTGAGTAGCTGGGACTACAGGTTCACACCAACACGCCAAGCTAATTTTTGTATTTTTAGTAGAGACGGGGTTTCAGCATGTTGGCCAAGATGGTTTCAATCTCTTGATCTCGGGACCACCCACCTCGGCCTCCCAAAGTGGTGGGATTATAGGCATGAGCCACTGCACCCAGCTGATAAACAGTTTTTATTTGCTATTTAAGTGGTATCAATTCAAATTATATTGTTATAACTTTAGGATGCTAGATATAATCCCTATAGTAATTACCAAGTAGATATCTAAAGAATATACACATAAGTAAATGAGATAAGAGTCAAAAGTTTCACAACGAAAAATTATTTAGAAAGGCAGTAATAAGGAATTAAGGAACAAAAACTTATAACGCATATCAAAAACAAGCAACAAAGTGGCAAAATTAAGCCCTGTCTTACCAGTAATTACTTTAAATCTGAACAGATTAAAAGTCCAATCAAAGAACAATAGGCAAAATTAATTTTTAAAAAACACAATACAACAATATCAATACAAAATCTACAGGAGACTTCCAGTATATCTAAAGACAAAAATAACTTGAAAGTAAAAGGATAATAAAATATATTATATGGAAATAGTAAGCAAAATAAATCTGAGTGGCTATGATAACATTAAAACAAAATAAACTTTAAATATTAAAGTTTAAAAGAGATGAAGGAGACTAACTATATCACTGACAGAGTCAACAGAGCAATAAAAGTTATAAGCATTTATGCACTTCATGACAAACCCTCAAAATATATGATGTAAAATTAAAACAATGCAAGGGAGAAGTAAGCAATACTATAATAACAGTTGATGACTTCAATGCGCTACTTACAATCACAAATAGATCAATCATATAGTAGAAAAGTTAAAAAAAAAAAAAAAAAAAGACTTCAACAACACAGTAAACCAACTACAGATGCTCCTTGAGTTACCATGGGGTTACATCTCCACAAATGAAATTGTAAATGTAAATTGAAAATTGTAAGTTGAAAATGTAAATTGAAAATGAATTTGATATACCTGATCTACACAACATCATGGCTCACCTGGCCCATGTAAACATGGTCAGAATATTTACATTAATCTACAGTAGGGCGAGATCATCTACCACAAAGCCTATTCTATAATAAAGTGTTGATTATCTCAAGTGATTTATTAAATATTGTACTGAAACTCAAAATTCTTACAGTTATAGATGCAAAAATTTTAAACAAACTATTAGTAAATTGAATTCAAAAGTCTATAAAAAGAATTATTCATTATGAGTGAATAGCATTTATCCCAGGAATGCAAAAGTGGTTCAATATAAATATATCAACTAATGCAATACATATTATCAATAGAAGAAAGGGGGAAAAACCTATACATGATCATTTCAGTTGATGCAGAAAAGGCATTTGAAAAATTCCAACACTATTTCATGATAGACTCTCAGAAAACTAGGAATAAGGAATAATTCCTCTACATGACAAAGGGTATTTGTGAAAGACTCATGGCTAACACCATAATCAGTGGTGAAAAACTAAGAAGATTTCCTGCTAAGAACAAGGCAAGGATACTCCTTTTTACTACTGCTATTTAACATGAGGTTCTAACCAGAGCTATTAGATAGGAAAAATAAAAACATCCAAAATAGAAAGAAAGAGGTAAAAATATCTCTATTTGCAGATGACATGATTATGTGTAGAATATCCCAATGAAGCCAAAGAAAACCACCAGAGCTAATAAACAAATTCAGCAAGATTATGGGTACAAGATGAGCAATTTTGTTTCCTATACCATTGATGAAAAATCCAAAAAGAAAATTAGGAAGTGACTCCATTTACAATAGCACCTAAAAAGAATTAAATACTTTGCAATAAATTTATTTAAGGAGGTTAAATACTTACATGCTAAAAATGATAAACTGCTGCTTAAAGAAATTAAAGAAGAAATGAATAAATGAACAGACATCCCTGTTTGTGTATAGGAAGACAACACTGTTAAGATGCCAATACTACCCAAAGAGAGCTACAAAATTCAATGAATTCAATGTAATTCCTCTTAACATTTCAGTAACACTTTTAACAGAAAAGGAAAAGCTAATTTTCAAATTAACATAAACTCACAGAGGGCACCAAATAGCCAAAACAATCTTCAGAAAGATGAATAAATTTGGGGTACTCCTACTTCCTGACTTTGAAACCTACCACAAAGCTACAGTAATTAAAACATTGTGGTACTAATAGATCAATGTAGTGGAGATCCCAGAAGTAAACCTTCCAATATATGGTAAATTGTTTTTGACAAAGATACTGAGGCCATTCAACAGAAAAATGATAGTCTTCAAAACACAGTGCTGGGAAAACTGGAGATCTGCTTGCAAAACAATGAAGTTGGGCCCTTACTTTACAACATATGCAAAAATTAACACAAAACAAATTTATTATTTAAAGGCAAGACCTAAAACTATAAAGCTCCCAGAAGAAAGCATTGGAGAAAATCTTCATGATATTGGATTTGGGAACATGATACCAAAAACACAGACAACAGAATGAAAAAATTGGTCAATTGGACTTGATCAAAACTAAGAAATTTTGCATCAAAGAATACTATCAAGAAAGCAAAGAGGGGCCGGGCGCGGTGGCTCAAGCCTGTAATCCCAGCACTTTGGGAGGCCGAGACGGGCGGATCACGAGGTCAGGAGATCGAGACCATCCTGGCGAACACGGTGAAACCCCGTCTCTACTAAAAAATACAAAAAAACTAGCCGGGCGAGGTGGCGGGCGCCTGTAGTCCCAGCTACTCCGGAGGCTGAGGCAGGAGAATGGCGGGAACCCGGGAGGCGGAGCTTGCAGTGAGCTGAGATCCGGCCACAGCACTCCAGCCTGGGTGACAGAGCAAGACTCCGTCTCAAAAAAAAAAAAAAAAAAATCACTGACTGAACAGGCCCTCCCTAAAGCAAAGAGACAACATACTGAATATGATAAAATAATAGCCAATCATATGTCTGACAGGATAGTAATATCTAAAATATATAAAGAACATGAATAACATCACAATCAAAAAGATAACCTAATTAAAAGCAAGCAAAAGTCTTGAAAATTCTTTGACATTACTCAAAGAATATACACAAATGACAAACAAGCACTTGAAAAGTTGCTTAACATCAATAGTCATTAGAGAAGTGCAAATATCAATCACAATTAGATACCCCTTTCTACTTAGTAAGATGTGTATGCTAATGAAAAATGGAAAATAACAGATGATAAGAAAGTGGTGAAATCAGAACACTTGTGCATTGCTTGTGGGAATGTAAAATAGTGCAGCTGCTGTTGGAAATAGTGTGGTGGGCTGGGCACAATGCCTCACACCTGTAATCCCAGCACTTTGGGAGGGCGAGACAGGTGTATCACTTGAGGACAGGAATTCGAGATCAGCCTAGCTAACATGGTGAAACCCAGTTTGTACTTAAAAATATATATACAAAACTTAGCTGGGAATGGTGGTGCACCCCTGCAATCCCAGCTACCTGGGGGGCTGATGCAGGAGAATCACTTGAACCCTGCAGGTGGAGGTTGCAGTGCACTGAGATCACACCGCATCTGCCTGGGCAGACAGAGCAAGACTCAGGAAAGAAAAGAAAGAAAAAGAAAAGAAAAGAAAGAAGGAAAGGAAAGGAAGGGAAGGGAAGGGAAGGAAGGGAAGGGAAGGGAATGGGAAGGGAAAGGGAAAGAAAGGAAAGGAAAGGAAAGAAAGGAAAGGAAAGGAAAGGGAAAGGAGTGGAAAGGAAAGGAAAGAAAGGAAAGGGAAGGAAAGAAAGGATGGAAGGTGGAGGGGTGGTGGTGGAAGAGAGAAAGAAAAGAGAGAAAGAAAGAAAGAAAGAAAAAAGAAAGAAAGAAAGAAAGAGAGAGAGAGGGAGGAGGAGGGAGGAGGAGAGTGGAGGGAAGGGAAGGAAGGGAAGGAAGGGAAGGAAGGAAGGAAGGAAGGAAGGAAGGAAGGAAGGAAGGAAGGAAGGAAGGAAAAGAGAAAATAGTGTGGTACCATAAAACCATAAAGTGTTATGTAAATTCCAGCAATTTAAGTAAGGTATAAGACCTAAATATCTGAAAATAGATCGAATAGGTATATGTAATATCAATGTATTATGCATATTATTTGGTAAATAGCTGGGGGTAGATAAATTACTTATCTGGTTTAGGAATAGATGGAATAAATGAAGGAACATGCAAAGGAACATTATTCAGCCATAAAAGTTATTTTTAAAATATATGCTAAACATGGATGGACCATGAATATGTTATGCTTAGAGAAATAATCTAGACACAGAAGGACACGTATCTCATGATTCTCCTTACATGCCGTACCTGGAATAGGCAAATCCATAAAGACAGAAAGTAGAATAGAAGATATTATTGACAAGGAGGAGAGAAGGTTGAGTAGATCAAGCTTTTGTTGGGAAAGTGAAAAAATTTTAGGTATAGATAGCATTGATGGTTACATAACATTGTGAATGTATTTGATGCCATTGAATTGTACACTTACAAATAGATTAAGTGATATTGTTTATGTGTATTTTACGAAAGGAAATCATCCTCACAAATTTGAAATCACGATGGAACAAGTAAGAACACTGATTTTTAGAAACAAACAAATCCAAAACCACAAACATATGTTAGTTGGGATAGGGGGTTTTGGCAATATATTTGAAGGCAAGTACTTAAATTGTACCTAAATATAGTGGAAAATGATAAACCTAATACATGAAATCTCTAATGGCAGTTTTATGAGATACATGGAAACATGTTTAAAAATTTTTTTTTTTTAAGTGAAAGCAAGTTTACTGAGAAAGTAAAGGAAAAAGAATGGCTACTTGTAGGCGGAGTAGCCAAGCTAAAGTTTTTTAACACAGAAACAGAAAACCGAATGTCTCATGTTCTCACTTATAAGTGAAAGCTAAACATTGAGTACACACCAACACAAAGAAGGGAACAGCAGACACCACAGCCTACTTAAGGTGGAGGGTGGCCATCTGTACACTAAGCCCTGCAACACAAAATCTACCTATATAATAAATGTGCATATATAACCCTGAACCTAAAATAAAAGTTAAAAATAAAAAATAAAAGTTATAGTTATTTTTTTTTCTTTGAGAGGAAGTCTCGCTCTGTCGCCCAGGCTGGAGTGCGGTGGCGCAATTATGGCTCACTGCAACATCCACCTCCCAGGTTCAAGTGATACTCCTGCCTCAGCATCCGGAGTAACTGGGATTACAGACATGCTGATTTTTTGTATTTTTAGTAGAGACGGGGTTCCATGTTGGTAAGGCTGGTCTCAAATTGCTGACCTCGTGATCCACCCGCCTCAGCCTCCCAAAGTACTGGGATTACAGGCATGAGCCACCGTGTCCGGCCACAGTTATAGTTCTTAAGATCACTACGCCTCCTCTTATTTTGACTTTTTACCAGACAAAAAATATAACCAAATATGCCTAATTGTAACTCTAGAAAATTGAGCAATGCAATGTAGGGAAGGAAAAAATCCACTATCTAGAAATCTACAATGTAAGTTGAGTTTCTCTACTGTTATGGATGAGTTACTGAGTTCTCACAGAAGCACTATTTAAAGAATTTTGTTGGCCAGATGCAGTGGCTCATGCTTGTAACCCCAGCATTTTGGGAATCTGAGGGGTGCAGATCATGAAGTCAAGAGTTCGAGACCATGGCCGGGCGCGGTGGCTCAAGCCTGTAATCTCAGCACTTTGGGAGGCCGAGACGGGCGGATCACGAGGTCAGGAGATCCAGACCATCCTGGCTAACACGGTGAAACCCCGTCTCTACTAAAAAATACAAAAAACTAGCTGGGCGAGGTGACGGGCACCTGTAGTCCCAGCTACTCGGGAGGCTGAGGCAGGAGAATGGCGGAGCTTGCAGTGAGATGAGATCCGGCCACTGCACTCCAGCCTGGGCGACAGAGCGAGACTCCGTCTCAAAAAAAAAAAAAAAAAAGAGTTGGAGACCAGCCTGGTCAACAGAGTGAAACCTCGTCTCTACTAAAAATACAAAAATTAGCTGGGCATGGCGGCGGGTGTCTGTAATCCCAGCTACTGGGGAGGCCAAGGCAGGAGAATTGCTTGAACCCGAGAGGGGGAGGTTTCAGTGAGCAAAGATTGTGCCACTGCACTCCAGCCTGTGCGATAGAGCTAGATGGCATCTCAAAACAGAATTTCATTGAATTAAAGTAGAACACTTCATGGCCACTGGACATGAACTCAGGATGGAAGAGTCACTTATGTGATTCGCTGTCTCTAAGCTTCCAGAATGTCATAGTGTACATCATGTAATGCACATCTTTAGAAAGACCACATGATTGGAAGAAATATGGAAAAAATGACTTTTTAAATTTTAGTTCCTGATCCAAAATTTTCAATGGTGTGTCATTATCTAAAAGATAAAACCCAAACTTTTTAACAAGGAATCATTTGTGACAGAAAGTATAATATTCTCAATCACTCCTAGTAAGTACTAGGACTGAGTACTCAAATCTTCCTAGATTGAGATTGTTTCTATTGAGTATACATCTCTGCCGTGATTATGCTCAGATGTGTGCAATTACTTAATTTCTCCCACTGCATTTGATTGTAATATGGTTATTTTTGCTTAACACCACAACCCTATGGCCCAACATGAATTAATGAATTAGTTAAGCCTGTTAGATCCTCTATGCATCCTCCCTCCTATTATATTAATCCCCTTCTCACCTTACATTTTCTACCAGACCTCCTCACTCATAGACTCTTATTGCTGAATGCATATTAAAATCTTCTGATTAGTTTCTAAAACACAATTACTTCCCACACTTTAGTGAAGATATCTTTCCCTGTTCTTCAATAGTTTGTTGTCAACCACAAATTTCTAGATTCTCCACATAGATCTTACATTTCTTCCCCACTCGTCAGTCAAACTGCATGACTCACGTTAGCCCCAAACATCCTGTAACCATTACATCAACTAAGCACCCTCTCTCAGTTTCAACTGCCCTGTGTTT
This sequence comes from Papio anubis, assembly GCF_008728515.1. Lineage (NCBI taxonomy): Eukaryota > Metazoa > Chordata > Mammalia > Primates > Cercopithecidae > Papio > Papio anubis. Next base: position 89,821,071 of record NC_044986.1, read on the forward strand.
CTCTGCCCACTAGAATTATACCCAAGTATCAAAATCAGCTTAAATTGTCACTTCTTTCAGGTAACTTTCTTGTTCTTGTTCTACCTGAAAATGCAGTTCTTTCATTCTGCTTCCTTGGCACTATGGCCACACCTCTTTTATGGCATGCATTATACTGAGTTTGTTACATTTCTGCAAATATTTACTTCAGCTCAAATTCAGTTGAAGTCATGAATTACACTGTATTTACCTCTGTGTCAATGGCATTCTGCTGAGAGTAGATGGAAGCTTGGTATGTTAGAGAAGTTGAGGAAAGGGGTCCTGAAATGAGCTGGAAAACCAGAGAAAGATGTGGAAGGAAAGTGGGAGAGCCTCTAACTCAGGTGTTCTACTAAAAAACTGGTTCCTTGCAACTCTCCATCTGCTGAGACCAGTTCGGTGGGGGAGACGCTAACCCAGCGGCACTAGAGGAATACACACACACAGAAACATACAGGTGTAAAGTGGGAAATCAGGGATCTCACAGCCTTCAGAGCTGAGAGCCACAAATAGAGATTTACCCACTTATTAATTAACAGCAAGCCAGTCATTAGCATTATTTCTATAGATATTAAATTAACTAAAAGTATCCCTTATGGGAAATGAAAGGATGGGCCGAATTAAAGGAATAGGTTGGACTAGTTAACTGCAGCAGGAGCATGTCCTTAAGACACAGATCACTCATGCTATTGTTTGTGGCTTAAGAATGCCTTTAAGCAGTTTTCCGCCCTGGGTGGACCAGATGTTCCATGCCCTCATTCTGGTAAAGCCACAACCTTCCAGCATGGGCATTATGGCCATCACAGTGCTGCAGAGATTTTCTTTATGACCAGTTTTGGGGTGAGTTTATGGACAGATTTTGGGGGGCCTGTTCCCAACATGTTCCCCTTCTGTGATCTGCAAATTGATAAAAGCAAAGGCAGCTTTGTCACAGTGAGCTACTTCTCGCAGGAGTCAGGATCCACGTCTGCAGACTATACAAAGACAAACAACACAGCTTAAAATGGACATACCCCATTTCATGCATTCTATGTTGACTTTGAGGGCTATATAATTGTTCTGGAATTAGAACTTGTGCTCCCCATTGTTGTAATACATCTCTCCCTCATACATTTATAGGTACAGATTACAATTGGTTGAATTGTCCCAGGTTGTCCATCGGGCCCTTCACAATGCGAAATGTAACTACTTTGATATACTTCAGAGGCTTTACCAGCTCCAACTATGTTAAATTGAATGGATTGAATTGGCCACATGGACGGCCAGTGCTGTAGAGAAATGATTGAAATGTCACTCCTGTATCTACCAAACCTTTAAATTACTTTCCCTGAATAGTTATTTCACAGGTAGGATGTTTATCAGTAATTTGATTTACCCAGTAAGCTGCTTTGCCTTGTTTATTTGTGCTTACAAATCCTCCTGTTCGTTTAATTTCACTTTTTCCCATTCCCACATACAGCACAATCAGGAGCTGTGCTATATGCTCTCCTTGCTCTGCTTTCCAGGGAACAGAAGTAGATATAACAACGTGAATTTCCCCATTATAATCTGAATCAATGACTCCTGTATGCATTTGTGTCCCTTTAAAACTTAAACTAGACCTTCCTAAAGGTAATCCTATTGTCCCTGCTAGCAAGTGTCCACAGACTCCTTGGGTTACCTTTTGCAGGGGCTACCCAGGCAGAAGGCTCACAGCTTTTGTGCAGCATAAATCTACTGTGGCACTACCAGCTGTGGCGGGGGACAGACATTGTACAGCAGTGAAGGAATGGCCTGAGCTGGAAATGCCCCAGTTTGGAATAGGGCCCAGAACGGGCTCCTCGTGGCATTTCCTGAAATTGGGTTCCCATCTTTATCAAACTTAGAGTGACACTGATTGGCCCAATGTTTTCCTTTTTTACATTTTGGGCATATTTCAGACGCAGTAGTTTTCTTTTTTCTCCTATCTGGAGGCCTGACTCACTGATTATTTCTACATTCTTTATTAGTATGAATAGCTTGTTTAAATTCTTTGAGTAATTTAAAAGGAAAAAGCTCAAATGTAGTTGTAATATTTCCCTGTTGATCTGGGGAGTGTATTCTAACAGGGAACTGCCAAGTCTCTAAATCACCCTCTCTTCTAGCTTGCTGAATTCCTGTCTGAATAGAAGTAAGAGCGATCACTTGAGGTGCTGCTCAAACAGTCACTGGAGAAACTACTTTTTGCCCAGTGTACTCCAGAAAAGAAAGATCTGGAGGGTCAGGCCACCCTTTTTCTTCAAAATAATAATGAAGGGGTGCAGAAGGGTAGGGATGAACCTCTCCCTCCTTTGCTGCTTTACCTTTAGCTGGAAAATAAACCTGCTCTGTAGCCTCTTCTGTTACTTTGTTATACTCTCCTTCCTCCTCATCATCAGTGTGAAAAAGTTCCAACACTTGTCCCATTGATACCCTGACACTTCTGAGCTCCCCTTCTGACTCACCCCGGGGATTGCTTTAAGAGTACTCGGGTGTCCTCCAGCTTAAATCCATGTTCTCCAACCGTTGCTCTGGCGACCCTTCATCCTGGTTTCAAGCCCCCACGATGGACGCCACTTGCCGAGACCAGCTCAGTCGGGGAGACCCTAACCCAGTGGCTTACAGGAATTAAAGACATGCAGACAGAAATATACAGGTGTGAAGTGGGAAATCAAGGGTCTCACAGCCTTCAGAGCTGGAGCCCTGAACAGAGATTTATCCATGTATTTATTAACAGCAAGCCAGTCATTAGCATTGTTTCTATAGATATTAAATTAACTAAAAGTATCCCTTATGGGTTGGTTAACTGCAGCAGGAGCATGTCCTTAAGGCACAGATCGCTCATGCTATTGTTTGTGGCTTAAGGATGCCTTTAAGCGGTTTTCCGCCCTAGGTGGGTCAGGTGTTCCTTGCCCTCATTCTGGCAAACCCAAAACCTTCCAGTATGGGCGTTACGGCCATCACGAACATGTCACAGTGCTGCAGAATGTTGTTGATGGCCAGTTTTGGGGCCATTTTATGGCCAGACTTTTGGGGAGGGGCCTGTTCCCCACACCCATCATACACCAGTAGTGCACTTCGAGAAATGCACCACCTGAATGAGCTGTGTAATACTAGCAAATAACATCTTTAGTTGGAATATTACTGGTTTCACTTAAAACCAAGTATCACACACAATATACACCCTTTGTTTTCTATTTTTCATTTCTAACACTCGTATATTAGTATTAAAGAGAGAAATACAATTTGAGTGCTTGTCATCATTGAAGAAAGTGGTTGGCATAATTGAAAAGATGAAAAGAGCAGACATTCTGAGGGTACTCAATCGATCTTAATGATTTTTAAAGGATTATAGGGCTTGAATGTCTCAAACTAGTCCAAAAAAGCCAACAGCAAGACCCATACAATTGTAAATCTCTCTAGGTACATCTCCTATTCCGTGAACATGGGAGGATATGAACATATCAGCCTTGCCCAGTTTCTTAGCTTACATTTATTTAGGGGTAAATCCAATACCATTATACGAATTATTTGGAAATTGGGATATTTGAGCAAAAATGTTTACTTTTTGCCCTTGAAAATATGAAAAGATATGGACATAGAGTGCACTTTTATTAGCGAATACTGAAAGTCCCTTCAAGTCCAAGTTTTGAAATCCCCAGTTGACTGTTTGGCAGAATAGCTCATTGTCAGGTAGAACTCTTTTCTAGGGCTCAAACTATATGGCTTAGATACAATGCACAGATAAATGGGCCAACCCCACCTTTCTAGCACATTGGTTATTAGCAAAAAGCTTCAGCCTGTCAACAGAGTGATGACAGGGCTGCTGCATGTTGCTCTGGAGGTTTTTCACTGCACAGTGAACTGCCTGATCACAGAAGCCCTATACAAAACTGGATAACACAGTTCTTAATGGTTTCTTCCTCATTGAGCATTCCCTGATTGACTGGCTGTGAGGCAACTTTTTACAAGACAGATACTAGCTCAGAGGATCTGTTATGCCCAGACCGTTTGTTCCCCCAAAGAAGACCACCAGAGTCCAGAGTCAAAGCCAAGCGGCAAGGATCTTTTACTGCAAGTTCGAACTTGGTCCCTCCATTCCACAGCATACAAGAGGGCCTCGAACAATGCGAGTGCTTGCCTTTTATAGCCCAAGGTAAATAGGATAGTAAAGTTACAGAGGAACAAGGGAATTCTTTTGGTTACAGCATTACAATTGGTTTACATTTTAAGTTATACATTTAGTAGTTTTTCTATTGGTTCCCACGCTTTCAGTAAAACTACAAACGGCTATGTCCTTATCGGGGATTTTCAAGGTGGTGTTTGTACTGGGCTCAGGAAGTTGAGAGATATATGGTGGGATGTGTTTGTACTGGGCTCAGGAAGTTGAGAGATATATGGTGGGATGTGTTTGTACTGGGCCTGTTTGTGTTGAGAGATATATGGTGGGATGTGTTTGTACTGGGCTCAGGAAGTTGAGAGATATATGGTGGGATGTGTTTGTACTGGGCCTGTTTGTGTTGAGCCCAGGGCTGAGGAATGTGCCTGGTTTCTTTCAGATCAAGTAGAACAAATGTATCATTGCTGAACACCAGGGGTTTGGCCTAGGTGTGGTTGCTCACCACAGAGAAAGCCAGTCACTAAGACGAGTATTGCCAGGGAAGAAGGGCTTTATTGTGGATGCTGTCAGTCTAACCATCAAATTCGTCTCTCTCCCAATTAAAGTTAGGAGTTTATATAGACAGGAATTAAGGGGAGCAAGGAATATGATCAACAGGCAGCAGGTGGTTAGATGAGAGATCTAGTATCTCATTGTAACCACCTGTGGGAAAACAGGACTGAGAGAGAAGGAAGAGGAGTTAGTCAACTGGCAAGAGGTCTCATTGTCCAGTTGTGGTGATCTGTAAAGTTTCAGTTCCATGAAACTATGTGCGAGTCCTAATGGTCAGTTTATTGAGAAAGCAACTCAGATGACAAACGTTAAATTTCTCAATTTAAGACTGGGAGGTCAATGCTATACTTTGGATATTTCTGCTTGCCTAAATCTGATGTTGAATTGTAATTCCCAGTGTTGGAAGTAGGTCCTAGTGGGAGGTGATCATGGGGATGGAACCCTCATATGGCTTAGTGCTGTCTTTCTGATACCAAATTCTCCCAAGATCTGGTCATCTAAAAGAACGTGGCACTTCCCCCAACTCCCTATCTCTTGCTCCTGCTTTGCCTTCTGCTATGACTGAAAGCTGAGGCTTCACCAGAAGCCGAGCAGATGCCAGCACCATGCTTCCTGTAAAGCCCACAGAACCTGAGTCAATTAAACCCCTTTCCTTTATAACTTATTTTCTTTGTATTACCCAGTCTCAGGTATTTCCTTATAGCAATGCAAGAATGGTTTGACAGTCAATTTCTATGTTTATTCCCCCCAAAAAAGCCCCCATAAACATCAATTGTATAGGAAAATTGAACTGGTTTCAATATCAGAAATTTGGCCCATATTAAGAATAGTGGAATTACTGTATTGTGCACTTACTACTTACTGAGTGGTGTTGTAAATTGATAACTACACATTTTATTGTGCACTTACTACTTACTGAGTGGTGTTGTAAATTGACAACTACACATTTTATTCTGTTCCGTGGAAAATTATGACCCCTTGAGACTTTATGTTTACAATTATTACTACTGTTCATTTTACCATCTCCTCAACCTCCATGCAGCAGGGGCATGTTGCAAATCACACACTCCAAAAATTAAACACAGGACATTTCAAAAATTAACATTGGTATTGAACACATACCCCCAAATCAGTCTTACTTGCCATTTGTATTTTTTCTGTAGTGAACTTTCCATACCAATCTTTCACCAATTTTCTCATTGGAATTTTTCTTCTATTCTTATCCAAAGCAGTCTTACAAGTAATTTTTTTCAGCCCATAACTCGCCTTTCCATTTCTTAACTGTGTGCTTTGAAGAACACAAGCTTCTGAATTTAACAAAATCTAACTTATCAAAGTTTAAAGTGCATAAATCTTTTGTATTATTTTATTTTATTTTATTTTATTTTTTTGAGACGGAGTCTCGCTCTGTCACCCAGGCTGGAGTGCAGTGGCGGGATCTCAGCTCACTGCAAGCTCCGCCTCCCGGGTTCCCGCCATTCTCCTGCCTCAGCCTCCCGAGTAGCTGGGACTACAGGTGCCCGCCACCATGCCCGGCTAGTTTTTTGTATTTTTTTAGTAGAGACGGGGTTTCACCGTGTTAGCCAGGATGGTCTCGATCTCCTGACCTTGTGATCCGCCCATCTCGGCCTCCCAAAGTGCTGAGATTACAGGCTTGAGCCACCGTGCCTGGCCATATTATTTTAAATTCAGTGCATTAAATTTATTTTTGTATGTTCCATATTTATTTTGTATATTCCATTGTGTATATGCACCATATTTTATTTATCCATTCATCTGCTGATACTTAGGTTGCTTCCAAATCTTGGCTGTTGTGAGTAGTGCTACAGTAAACATGGTACAGATATATCTTCAATATGCTGATTTCCTTTCTTTGGGGTATATATCTACCAGTGGAATCGCTGGATTGTATGGTAGCTCTATTTTTAGTTTTTGAGGTACCTACAAACTGTTCTTCATAGTGGTTGTACTACTATACATTTCCACAGTGCACAAGGGTTCCCTTTTCTCCACATCCTCTTCAGCATTTGTTACTACCTGTCTTTTGGACAGAAGACACTTGAACTGGGCTGAGATGATATCTCATTGTAGTTTTGATTTGCATTTCTCTAATAGATCAGTGATGTCGAGTACATTTTCATATGCCTGTTTGCCATATGAATATCTTCTTTTGAGAAACGTCTATTCAGATTTTTGCCCAGTTTTCAATCAGATTAGATTTTTTTTCTATAGAATTGTTATAGCTCCTGATATAGTTATAATTACAGCTCCTGATATAGCTAGTGATATAGTTTGGATATTTGTCCCTGCCTAAACCTCATTTTGAGATGTAATCCTCAGCGTTAAATGTGGGTCTTGGTGGAAGGTATTTTGGTCAATGGGGAGGATCCCTCATTAATTGATGCTGTCCTCGAATCAAGGCCCTTATTTCTGCCATATACATTTTGGAAAACTTTTTCCAGTGTTAAGAATAAATATTGGGAGTTTTATTGAAATATTAAATTTATAGAAACTAGTATTAATAATGAGTCTTTAAACATTGAAATTCACTTTATTTTTAAATTTTTGTGGGTACAAAGTAGGTGTATATGTTTATAGTGCTTTGATACAGGCATGAAATGTGTATAAACATATCAGGGTAAATGGGGTATCCATGACCTCAAGCACCCCTCACAAGACCTGAGTACTCACAAGATCTGGTTAAGTGTGTGGCACCTCCCTCCCCCTCTGTCTTTGCCCCTGCTCCCACCATGTGAGGAGTACTCCCCTTTTGCCTTCCACCATGGTTGGAAGCTTCCTGATGCCTCCCTACAAGCTGATCAGATGTTAGCACCATGCTTCCTGTACAGTCTGCAAAACCTTGAGTCAATTAAGCCTCTTCTTTATAAATTACCCAGTCTCAAGTATTTCTTTACAGTATTTCAAGAATGGCCTAATACAGACGGATAGTTTGCAAATATTCTCTCCCATTCTATGGGTTGTCTCTTCACTTTGTTTCCTTTGCATTGCAGAAGCTTTTTAACTTGATGTGATCCCACTTGTCCACTTTTGCTTTGGTTGCCTGTTTGTCAGGTATTACACAAGAAATCTTTGCCAACTCCAATGTCCTGGAAAGATTCCCCAATGTTTTCTTTTAGCTGTTTCATAGTTTGAGGTCTTAGATTTAACTTTTTAATTGATTTTGATTTTTGTATATGGTAAGAGATGGGGGTCTAGTTTCATTCTTCTGCATATGGATATCCAGTTTTCCCAGCACCATTTATTAAAGACATTATCTTTTCCCCAATATATGTTCTTCATACCTTTGTGAAAAGTGAGTTCACCGTAGATGTATGAATTTGTTTCTGGGTTGTCTATTCTGTTCCAAGTGTTTGTTTTTACGCCAGTATCATGCTGTTTTTGATACTGTAGCTCTGTAGAATAATTTGAAATCAGGTAATGATTCCTCCAATTTGATTTTTTTTTTGTTTTTGCTCAGAATAGATCTGATTATTCTAGGTCTTTTGTGGTTCCCATATCATTTTAGGATTGTGTTTTCTATTTCTTTTAAGAATATTAAAGCTTTCTGGATATTCCACAGTTTATCCATTAACTTGCTGAACGATGTATTTTTTCTTTTTTCCTGAGACAGGGTCTCACTTTGTCTTCCAGACTGGAGTGCAGTGGCATGATCAGAGCTCAATGTAGCCTCAATCTCCCAGGCTCAAGTGATCCTCCCACCTCTCTGCCTCCTAAGTATCTCGGACTACAGTTGCATGCCACCATGCATGGCTAAGTTTTGTATTTTTTTGTAGAGACAGTTTTGCCATGTTACCCAGGCTGGTCTCAAACTCCTGGGCTCAAGCAACCCACCCACCTCGACCTTCTAACATGCTAGAATTACAGGCATGAGCCACTGAACCCAGCCAGAGTATTTTGGTGCATGAGATGATTCAGGCTCATCTTGTATTTATCCCAATCTCTGACTAGGAATCATCCCTGGTCCCCTTTTCTGTGGATAGTATTTAGGAACTAGTAACTTGGCAGTTGGTGTGCTTACTGTTACTGAGGTGTCACTGTGTTTATGTCCTCTCAGAATGAATCACAAAATAATGTATATGTGCGCACACAACAATTTGTTCCTATATATTTAAAAGATATGAGCTCTATTCAAATCCCACACTCCAGGTTTTCTAGCTTCTCTTCATTCCTATTTTTATAAACACTTTACCTAACAGAGAGAAACCTTGCTGTCATCATTCTCAACATATTTATTTGCTCAATAGTACCAATCTATCAACAATGCTGCCCATCTCCTCCCCCTGTCCCTTCCACACCTCACCCTCAGCCCTCTTGGTGCCAGCAGACAGAGAACCACGACTCCTCTCATCCCATGAGGCATGTCTAACTCCTCCACTCTGGGGAGGGAAGGCAGAAGAGACATAAAAAGTCAAAGAGGGGAATCAAAAGAAAGAGGAATAGAAGGTCACATTGATTTTTTAAAATAATAAATCATTTTTTGATTGCCCTAATAAACATCTCTTGGTGGTGATATAGTTTATGGATATGGCTAGATTTTTCTTTTCCAATTTTAGGATTTTGCATCTAAATCTATGAGACTTTGGTCTACAGCTTTATGTTTTGTTTTGTTTTGTTTTCTTTTGTTTTTTGGTTTTGGTATCAAAGTTGCACTGGCTCAAAAACTGAATTGGAAAATTTCCATCTTTTTTCTTCTAGAAAAGTTTGTAAAAGCCTGATATTCTTTATTTCTTACATATTTGGAATAACTTCAGGGAAGCCATCTGTCCTAGAGTTTTCTCTCTAAGCAAGTTTTCAAATATTCCACTCAAGTATTGTTTGTAGTTGTGACAAGGCACAATCAATCTCTGATATGACCTTGTTTCCAGGGCTTTTACTGATGGCATGTTCACCAAAGGACAAATCCGCTGAAACTTCCTAAGTTCTAATAATTTCTCCTCCGTATTGCAACATGCAAGGCAACAAAAATCCTACTTGTTTTCTTCTCAAATTAGTTTTTCAGCCTCCTGCCCTATGCAGCATGAGACATCTGGAAAATTCTTGAGAAATTATATGTGTTTGAAGCCCCTAGTGTATCCATTTTTTTCATTGCAGTCGTTTTTTTCTCCTGGTTTCTGGTCCCCCCATGCCTTCCCCTGACCCCCAGGGTATGGCCCTCTTCCTGAACCAAGTTCAGTATTCAGGTTCTTCCCTATAGCCAGAAGTGGAAAGGGTCCCTAGAGCAAACAGCTGCATTATGTGCATGTGCTTTCTGGGATTTACCACTCTCTAGAATTTTGCCCCTTTAGTTCTCATAGCAAGTATGGATAATTCCAGGAAGATGATGATCTAAGGGATCAAACCAGAGCTGAGGAGACAGGTAGCACTGGCAGGTTTAAGACATTAGATATCAGCCGGGTGCAGTGGCTCACGTCTGTAATCCCAACACTTTGGGAGGTCAAGGTGGGCAGATCACCTGAGGTTGGGAGTTTGAGACCAGCCTGACCAACATGGAGAAACCCCGTCTCTTCTAAAAATACAAAATTATCCAGGCGTGGTGGTGCATGCCTCTAATCCCAGCTACTTGGAAGGCTGAGGTAGGAGAATCACTTGAACCCAGAAGGTGGAGGTGGTGGTGAGCTGAGATCGTGCCACTGCATACAGCCTGGGCACCAAGAGTGAAACTCCATCTCAAAAAAAAAAAAAAAAAAAAAAAAAAAAGGATACAAACAGGGAGAAGGAGCAAATAAATATAAATATTGTGGATAATGGTATAGCCTGATTTCTCACTGTTGGGGAAAGAAGTTACAAAGATGGAAAACAGAAAGGCTATGGGGTTAAGATTGAAACTGGAAAATGTCTATGTAAACTCATTGTTTAAAAAACATGTATAGATAGACCAATATAAAAATAGGTGCACACATGTGTATTTGTGTATGTGTATACATACACATATATATTTCCTAATTCTGTCAATTGAGAGGGTCTGAGACAGTGACAACCTTTAGCAATGAGCACCCAGATCTTGCTTTTTAAATTCCACCCTCCACTAGAAAGAACAATGTCCTTTGGAGAAATGGCTAATGGCAGAGGTAGTGCAGGAAAAGGACAAGATGGGCTAGGTACATCTGTTGTGCCACAGAGTAATTACTCAAAAATTGATGTGGGAGGCAGGCTGAAAATGGAATAGGTAACTCCAAAACTCCATCCCAAACTAAAGCAACAATTAAGCTGGAAAAAAAAAAAAAAAACCCTCTCAGCATCAAGCTTTTCAGAATTCTCCAATCTAATTAAAAACCTAGTACACCCAGGAACATTCCTGGTATAGCTTGCTGATGCCTGTGCCAAAGTGGACAGTATGGACCTTGTTTTCAGAGAACTGTAGTTGTGTATTTTGATCTGTCTATGCAGGCTCTCTGAAGAAGTGGCTCAGAGGCTTGTCTTTGTTTTGCCTGCCTTGGAACTTTCTCAGGGCTAGGGCTATTCTTCCAGGAAGTGCTTGTTGAAAGCATTTAAAGGCAATTATCAGGCCACAGCAGCCAGATGAGAAAAGTAGCAGGTGGACTGATAAAACTGCGAATGGAAAAACTGGGAAGGAAATATGTGGGGGCCAGGGGTGGGGATAAGGGGTTTGAAAAGCTCCTGCATAAACCAGGGAATTGAGGTCATGTGCAAGGCCAGGGCAATATGCATGCTCAGAAAAAAACCTGAGAGGAATCTAAGCTTTCATGTCTGGTCGACCTTCAGGCTCAGTGTAAGCAGGAAGTAAAGTTTTACAGAGAGATGTAAATGGCCTGGCAAACCATTACAGGAGCGCCCTAAAACAGAAGCGATATGCAAAGACTAGAAGAGTTTTTTGTTTTGTTTTGGCTCTGGGCATTTAAAGAAATCTCTGTCAAATCACAAACTGACCACTAACAGAACAGAGGTTTCAGTGACCATGTACAACAAAGAACACTGACTGTACAAAAACAGTTTAGAAAAGTCACAAAATAAACAAACAATACAAAATAAACAGCAACAACAAATTCTGAGGAAAAGAATCTGATTTCTATAATTAGCATATTTTAATATTCAAAATGTTCAGTTTTCAATAAAAAATTATGAGGAATGCAAAGAAGGTAATATGACCCACAGATACACAGAAAAAAGAAATGAATAAAACCTGTCCTCAAAGACACCTTTGATATTGGTCTTACTAGATAAAGAATTGAAATCAACTGTTCTAAATGTGCTCGAAGAGCTAAATGAAACCAAAGAACTAACAGAAACCAGGAGAATGATGCTGTGCCAAATATAAAATATTAATATAGAGAACAAAACTATAAAAATGTAATTAGGACTGTCTGGAGCTGACAAGTACAACAACTAAAATTTTTTAAAATCAGTGGAAGGATTTAATAACAGATTGGAGCTCAAAGAGAACAATCAGCAAAATTGAAGACACTGATGGAGATCACTCATTCTGTGGAGCAGAGAAAAAGAATGGTGAAAAATGGACAGTGCCTAAGAGATCCATGAGACAACATTAAGCATACCCACAAGTTAATAACAAGAGTTACCGACAAAGAGGAGAAAAGGGAACCAAAAAATATCTGAAGAAATAACGTCTGAAGACCTTCCAAACTGATGAAACACATGAATCTCTATGTCCAAGACTCTCAAGAAACTATAATTGGGATAACATCAAAGAACTTCAAACTGAGAGAAATAATAAATTGTTAAAAGACAAAGAGTCTTGAAAGTAGCAAGAGATAAGGGACTAACCATGTACAAAGGACCTGAAATAAGATTATCAGACAGTCTTTCATCAGAAACCATGAAGGCCAGAGGCAGTAGGATAATGGCACCTTTAAAGTGCCAAAAGAAAAAAAAATAACAAAAATTCTACATTAGGCAAAACTACCTTTCAAAAAGGAAGGAGAAATTAAAACATTCCTAGATCAACAGAATCTGAGAAAACATATTAGTACTAGACCTGTCCTACAAGAAATGCAAAAGGAAGTCCCTCAGGTTGAAACAAAAGGACACTAGACAGTAATTCCAATCCAAACACACAAAAAATTCAAATGGTAAAAGTAACTACTATAAGTAAATGCAAAAGCCAGTCTTATTGTATTCTTGGCTTTTATGTGCTCTCTTTTTTCTATATGATTTAAAAGACAAATACATAAAACAATAATTATAAATATATGGTAATGTGCACACAATTTACAAAGGCATAAAATGTGACAATAAGAAGACAAAGGACAGGGACAAAGCTGTATAGGGGCAGAGTTTTAATATAATATTAAGGCTCAGTTGGTAGTAATGCAAGCTAGATTGTTATAAATTCAAGATGTTAATTGCAACTCCAAGTATTAACACTAGGTAAATAATGACTACAAAGAAATACAAAAGGAATTAAAATGACACGTTAGAAAAAAACAAACACAAAAGAAGGCATACACAGAAAAACTGAAAACAAGATGTAATACACATGGAAAACAAATAGCAAAGAGGCATAAGTGCTTTATCAGTTTATCTTTTACTCTAAATGTAAATAAACTCTCAAGTAAAAGACAGAAATTGGCAAAATAGGCTGGGCTCGGTGGCTCACACCTGTAATCCCAGCACTTTGGGAGGCCAAGGCAGGTGGATCACAGGTCAGGAGTTTGAGACTAGCCTGACCAATACGGTGAAACCCCGTCTCTACTAAACAAACAAACAAACAAAATACAAAAATTAGCCAGGTGTAGTGGTGTGCACCTGTAATCCCAGCTACTCGGGAGGCTGAAGCAGAAGAATTGCTTGAACCCTGGAGGCAGAGGTTGCAGAGAGTCAAGATCACACCACTGCACTCCACCCTTGGCGACACAGTGAGACTCTGTCTCAAAAAAAAAGAAAAAGAAAAGAAAAAAGAAATTGGCAAAATAAATACAAATATATGATCCAGCTATATATTGTCTATAAGACACCCTCTTTAGATACAAACCCACAACACAATAGGTTGAAATTGAAATGACAGAAGAGGATAGCAACCTAAAGAATGCCAGGGTGGCTATCCTGAGACAAGAGACTTTAAGTCAAATATTATTACAAGAGAAAAACACTACATATTGATTTAAAAAAAAAAAAAAAAAAAGGTCAGTCTACAAAGGACACATAGTAACAGAAATAGAAATAAATCATCCTGAAATTTACATGGAATTTTAAGGGATCTCAAATAGCCAAAATAATCTTGAAAACCCAGGCACCTATGGTAAAATGATTTTCAACAAAGTTGTCAAGAACAGCACTAGAGAAAGGACAATTTTTTTACCAAATAGTGTTGGTAAAACTGGATAGCCACATGCAAAACAAAACTACAAAAAAAATTAACTCAAAATGAATCAAAGACCCAAATCTAAGAACTAAAGTTACAAAACTCATGGCAGAACACATAGTGGAATGGATTCTTGACATTATATGTGGCAATGTTTTCTTGGATATAATACCAAAAACCACAGGCAACAGAAGTAAAAATAAATTGGACTGCATCAAACTTAAAAATTGTGCATCAAAGAACACAGTTAACTGAATGAAAAGGCAACCAACACAACAGGAAGAAATATTCACAATTCATGTATCTGAGGAGGAATTAACATAAAAAGTATATAAAGAACCCCTACAACTCAAAACAAACAAAATAACCTGATTCAAAGATGGACAGAGGACTTGAACAGACATTTCTCCATAAAAGATATATAAATGGTCAACAAGCTTATCAAAATATGCTCAACATCACTAATCATTAGGGAAATATAAATCAAAACCACAATGAAAAATTACCATATACCCAACACAATGACTGCTATCAAAACAACAAAAGAGAATAATGAGTGTTGGCAAGGATATGGAGAAATCAGAATCTTGTACACTGAGGATGGGACTGTAAAATGGTGCACCTTCTGTAGAAAACATGTTGGTGTTTCCTCAAGAAATTAAAAATAGAATTACCACAGGTTCCAGCCATACCACATTTGAGTATATACCCAAAGAACTGAAAGAAGGATCTCAAAGAGATAGTTGTACACCCATGTTCACAGTAGCATTATTCACAACAGTTAAAAAGAGGAAGGAACCCAAATGTCCACTGACAGATGAATGAATAAACAAAACATGGGGACAATGAAATATCATTCAACATTAAAAAGGAGATAAATTCTGACACATGCTACAACACTGAGGAAGCTTGAGGACATTATGCTAGGTGAAATAACCCAGTCACAATAAGACAAATACTGTATGATTTCACTTATATAAGATATAGCAAAAATAATGAAACTCATAGAAACAGAAAGTAGGATGGCGGTTGCCAGGGGCAAGGAGGAGGGGAAAATGAGGAGTTACTGTTTAATGGGTACAGAATTTCAATTTCCCAAAATGAAAAAGTTCCGGAGATCAGATGTACAATATGAATATACTTAACACTGCTTCTGAACTGTACATCCAAAAATGGTTAAGATTGCTAAAACAAAAAAAACCAACAATAAATAAAGATGCCTGCTTTGGCCACATATATTCAACACTGTACTAAAAATTCCAGCCAGAGCAATTAGGCTAAGTAAATAAATAAACAAACCCAAATTGGAAAGAAAAAAATAAAATAGTTTTGTTTGCAGATGACATGATCTTATATGCAGAAAATACTAAAGAATCCACAAAGAAACTGCTAGAAGTAGGAAACAAATTCAGCAAAATTTGTTTTTGATACAAGATTTTGAGTGTTGATACAAGATCAACACTCAAAAATTAGTTGTCATTACAATGAAGAGTAAAAAAAGCAAATTGACAATTCCACTTACAACAGCATTTAAACAAAAGAAATTTTAGGCTTGTGGGCCATTACAGTCTCTACTGCAACCAGTCAACTCTGTCCTTGTAGTGTGAAAGTACCCACAGACTATACATAAATACATGAGTATGGCTGAGTTCTGATAAAACTTTATAGACACTGAAGTCTGAATTTCATATAATTTACAACAGCATTTA
The DNA here is from genome assembly GCF_008728515.1 of Papio anubis. Classification (NCBI taxonomy): domain Eukaryota; kingdom Metazoa; phylum Chordata; class Mammalia; order Primates; family Cercopithecidae; genus Papio; species Papio anubis. The sequence continues at coordinate 89,836,768 of NC_044986.1, forward strand.
AACAAAAAACTATTTAATAAATTTAAGCAAGGATATGCAACACTTGTACACTGAAAACTACAAAACATTAATGAAGGACAGAAGACCTAGGGGAAAAAAAATCTTATGTTCATGGATTATAAGATTTAATATCAAGATAACACTCCCCAAAGTGTTATCACCCACTCTAATACTTACCCAATGCAATACTTATCAAAAACTCAGCATACATTTTTGCAGAAATAGAAAAGCTAACTAAAAATTCCTATGGATTGCAAAGCACCCTGCTGTGGAAAACTGTCAGATTCACAATAAATTAAACGTAAAATTACCATATCCCCCAGCAATTTCACTCGTAGGTATATACCCAGAACAATTGAAAGCATGTATTCTAACAAATATTTGTACATGAATGCTCGTAGGAGCGCTATTCACAATAGCGAAACACAGGATGACCCCCAATGTCCATTAACAGATGAATGGATAAACAAAAGTTGGTATATCCATATAACAGAATATTATTCAATCATAAAAAGGGACAAAGTACTGATATATAACTACAACAAAAATGGGTCTTGAAATCATTATCCTAAGTGAGAGATCAGACACAAAAGGCTACAAATTGTATGATCACATTCATATGCCATATCCAAAACAGGCAAATCTATAAAGACAGAAAGGAGATTATTGGTTGCTAGGGGCTGGGAGCAGAGGGGGGAAAAGGGAGCAACTGCTTATTAAGTTACAACACTGCTTATTAAGGGTACCATGTTTCCTTTTGGTGTGATGAAAATATTCCAGAAATAAATGGTGGTTATGGTTGTACAACACTGTGAATGTACTAAAATCATTGAATTCTATACTTTAAAATGTCTTAATTGTGAATTTCACGTGATGTGCATGTTACCATAATTTTTTTTTTTTTAGGTATAATCCCTCGAAAGTCATTGCAAATATTCCAGTTCTGCCCAGTCTCTAGGGCTGTCACAAAGCCTGCCACATCCTAACAACCCATGATCACCCTAGCCTACCAGGACTGTTTCTTTAAACAACCATGAGTCCTAATGCTACATAATTCATTGGATTTTTTGGCGGGGAGGGGGGGACGGAGTCTCGCTCTGTCGCCCAGGCTGGATCTTGGCTCACCGCAACCTCCGCCTCCTGGGTTCAAGCGAGTCTCCTGCCTCAGCGTCCCAAGTAGCTGGGACTACAGGCTTGTACCACCACACCTGGCTAATTTTTGTAATTTTAGTAGAGACGGGGCTTCACTATGTTGGCCAGGCTGGTTTCGAACTGCTGACCTCGTGATCCGCCTGCCTCAGCCTCCCAAAGTGCTGGGATTACAGGCATGAGCCACAGCACCCGGCCTAATGTTTTTCAATTTTACGAACAGTCTTGACACTTGTGAATATTCCTTTTTTTTTGTTTGTTTTTCCAGACCGGGTCTCATTCTGTCTCCCAGGCTGGAGTGCAATGGTATGATCTTGGGTCACTGCAACCTCCGCCTTCCGAATTCAAATAAATCTCCTGCCTCAGCCTCCCCAGTAGCTGGGATTACAGGCACATGCCACCATGTCTGGCTAATTTTGTATATTTTTAGTAGAGACAAGGCTTCACCATATTGACCAGGTTGGTCTCAAACTCCTGACCTCAAGGGATCCACCCGCCTCAGCCTCCCAAAGTGCTGGGATTCCAGGTGTGAGCCACCTCTCCCAGCCGCCATTACTTCTTTAAGGCATTCAGGTTCCACTATGCCATGGATTATTTCAGTAACATTGTTTGCTCTTCTTTCAATTTGCATAATCCTATCCCTAAAGAGACTGAAAACTAGGAACATGCCACTCCCAGGCTCCTTGGGACTCGACACATCCTCCTGGGATCATCTCAGAGGGAACTGGCTGTGCAGGCACTATGGAGGTGGTGCTGATCTTTCTATGCAGCCTGTTGGCCCTCATTGTCCTGGCCGGTGCAGCTGACAGGGAGAAGGAAATTGACCCTCTTCATTATGACCACCAGACCCTGAGGACTGGGGGGTTGGTATGTGCTGTGGTCCTCTTCTCCACTGGGATCCTCCTTATCCTAGGTTGCAGAAGCAAGTGCAGTTTCAATCAGAAGGGACCCCAAGAGAGGAGGAAGCCCAGTGGGGAACCTCATCACTGCAAATGCAACAAAGATCCAGAAAGCGGAGAATTGAATGAAGTGCAGCCCTCCGGTGGGAAGCCTCTGGAACCCAAAAGCAGCTGCTTGAACTTTTAGATGCAAATGTTGATGTTTAAGAAAACAGCCACTTCAGCAACAAATCTTTCCCCAAGAGAAGCCAGTAACTTGTGTGTCCCCACACGCCCTTCCCTGTCCCTTCTAACACCATTCCTCCACCTGATGATCCAACTAATCTCTTGCCTCACCACTGCAGCCTGCAGGCTCCTCCAACTCCTGTGATGTGTCTGTGTGTGTGTTTGCTGACTCTAGTGTTCATACCTACTTGTTCATGGTTATTACTGTTAGTGAACTGTGGACTCGCTTTCCTGGGCAGGGGCTGAGCCACGTAGCCATCTGCTCCTCTCTGCCCCCCATCACCTCTCACTCCTGGGAGTCTGCTTTATTCCCTGGAGAGTCTAGCTCCTTCCCTTTAGAGCATGGGCAGGAGTCTCCAGTTGTCTTGGGACCTGGGAAGGTTTGCACCACTTTCATTTTCTTTCTTCATGGAATCTCTTCACTCCTTTTACAAGAACCTCGCTTCCTTATCCCACTCCAACCCCAGTCTGTTCTGAAGATCAGTAATTAGAGATACAAAGCAAAGCAAGGAGTTTGTGAGCCCAGCATTGCCCTCAGCAGGCTACTATATTCTTCCATGTTTATTTTTCTCCCTGGGGAAGCCCCAGGGAGCCCTATCTGCCCTGCCCTTCACATAACACCCAGGGATTCCAGGTCCAGATCTGCTGCTTTTTTTCTTTTTTTTTTTCAGAGTCCCACTCTGTCACCCAAACCGGAATGCAGTGGCACAATCTCAGCTCACTGCAACCTGGGTTCAAGGGATACTCATGCCTGGGCCTCCCGAGTAGCTGGGACCATAGGCATGCAGCACCACGCCCAGCTAATTTTTGTATTTTTAGTAGAGATGGGGTTTTCCCTGGCCTCAAGCAATCCACCTGCCTTGGCCTCCCAAAATTCTGGGATTACAGGTGTCAGCCACCGTGCCTATTCCAGGCCCAGGGCTTCTAATCTGCCCTTGGGGAATGTAGCCCTTGTATATCTTATCAGCACTAACCCCAGGGGCTCTGGTACCCTACCCCTCTCCAATCTTCCTGCCTCTGAGACTTCAATCTACAGCCCAGTTTTTCTGGACACAGGCTCCCATCCCTGAAGCTGAGTCTCCAGCAGGTGATGACTGCACAATTCCCACTCTGTTGTGGCCAGCACACTGGAATGGACAGAGGGAGAGTAAGGGGCCTTTGCTTCTCTGCCCATGTCCCCTTGGTCAGCAGAGACAACTCCCACATGATTTGTGCTGCCTGTCAGTGGTCAGAGAGGTGAGTGAGGTAGGTTAGAGACCCAGTAGGCTCCATGCAGCACTGCTGCAGAGGGTACAGGAAGAGGTCAAAGGTCTTAATGAGAGTGGGAGCTCAAATGAGATCCCGCCCTTCCTGTCCTCCATGTGCCTGTGGAAATCAACCAAACCCAGCCTCTGTGGCCAGACTGCTGTTTTCTGTACCACGATCTGTCCTCTGAACAACAGAAAAAAGGAATAAAATATTTGTTTCCTAGTGAAAAAAAAAACTATGAACAAAAAACAAGTAAACTTCACTCAATTGATTATTTTTAAAGTAAACAAAAATTTTGGGATCTTTTCTTGAGAATTAAAATATTATTTCAAGACTTTACATAAACTAACAACTTTCTCAACTGTGTTAGTTACAGGAACCAATGAGTTTCTAACTGCAAAGGAAGTTAAGAATATCAAATGCCAAAAAAATCACACAATCCTTTAATCACTCAATTTTAATAGTGTAAATGCTGAAGTAAGAGAACAATTTTATGACAGTTACTTCAATGAAAATGCAAAGAATATCAGATGCTATTTTGACCTCATGATGCAGAATGTGGGCAGGATGGCCCACAACTTGGAATCTTTACTTCAGCTTGGACCAAGCATGTCTGTGCCCTTATGCAAACATCAACCACAATTTGTATTTGTATTATCGCCACCAAAAGCAGTTCAGAAGCAAAAGGAAAATATCTTCTGCCTTGTGATTACTTGCATCCATGGCTCTGCTGAAAATAGATGAGGCATTTAGATCACTGAACATCTCTGTGATCATAGTGAAGCTATTACTTTTGTTGTTGTTGTAGTAGATTTTATCCTGGCTTTTCAAAATTTGATTGCATCTTTGGAATCAGAAAATAATTCTAGCAGTAATACTTTCAAACTGTCATTCGAGCTGAAAGACTGCTGCTGTTATATAGTTTGGCAGATGTTTACAACTTCCACTGCAATTACTGTATCTCAATCTGAATTATTTTTATTTTTTTATTTTTTATTTTTTATTGAGACAGTCTCGCTCTGTCACCCAGGCTGGAGTACAGTGGTGCAATCTCAGCTCACTGCCACCTCCACCTCCCAGGTTCAAGCAATTCTCTTGCCTCAGCCTCCCAAGTAGCTGGAATTACTCGCCACCATGCCCTAATTTTTTGCAATTTTAGTAGAGACAAGGTTTCACCATGTTGCCCAGGCTGGTCTTGAACTACTGAGCTCAGGCAATCTGCCCACCTAGGCCTCCTAAAGTGCAAGGATTACAGGTGTGAGCCACTGCACCTGACCTTGAATTCTTTTTAATAAAAAAATTTGTTTGCCACTTTATATAGTATTAGTTGAGGAAATCATACATCTTCCATGTTTAGTTGTTACTATGTGCTGGTGACTTTCTCTTTTTGCATACTACACAAAAAGCTTCAAAAGGAATCTTTGCTCATTTAATAAATCTCCACTTTTCAAACAATTCATCACAAAGTTTAAGCTTGAATTTAGGTATCTGGCATTGAAATATACACAAATAAAAATAGATAATAGCAACCACCACAAAAATTGAGCTGAGTGAATTTGATAATCTCACAGCTGCCTTAGTATGTCTGTCACTCACAAGTCTGAACTCAGAACTAACATCAAACAGGTTGAACCATTGAAAGCATTACAAACTTGCAAACTAATAATCAATTGAAGTGGCCAGGGCGCGGTGGCTCACGTCTGTAATCCCAGCACTTTGGAAGGCTGAGGCTGAGGTGGATCCACAAAGGTCAGATTGAGACCATGCAGCCAACACAGTGACCTTGTACTAAAAAACACAAAAAAATCAAGCTGGGCATGTGTGGCATGTGCTTAATCCCAGCTACTCAGGAGGCCAGAGGCAGGAGAATCCGCTGGGCCGAGGCTGGAGGTTACAGTGAGGCAAAATCCATACACTGTAATACTCCAGCCTGCCGACAGAGTGAGATTCCATCTATTAAAAGGCAGGAAGCGGTGGCTCAAGCCTGTCCAGCACTTTGGGAGGAGGCCAGTGGTGGATCTGAGGTCAGGAGATCGGGGAGACCATCCCACAAGCTAACATAAGGTGAAACCCGTCTCTACTAAAAATACAAAAAAACAGCGAGACATGGTGGTAGGCATATAGTCAGCTGAGGAGGCTGAGGCAGGAGGGGCAGCTGAACCTGGGAGTGAGACTTGCAGTGAGCCGAGATGCAGCCACTGCACTCAGCCTGGGTGACCCCTGAGACTCTGTCTCAAAAAAAAAATCTATTGAGGTAGAGTTGCCACTGAAGTGGCTGAGATGGCCTATCACTCCTTGGCTGGTATCTGGGAATGTGAATTTTGGGAAGGTTTGGGAACCTGGATTTCAGAAGGGTTCCCTCCACCCTGACTGATCAAATGGCTCACTGTACCTGAACAATATGGTTTCTGCAGAACACCTGCTTTTTTTTCTGGGAATCTGGAATTTTGATTTGTGCACAATAGACAGTGTCTACATGACCAGACCCCAATAAAAAGCCCAAACACTGAGTCTCTAAGGAGCAACATTTTGCAACATTTGCAACAAATGCAATATTTGCAACATTTTGCATTTGTTGTCAGAGCATATTGCTGGAGGAATTCAGCACATCCTATGTGACTCCACTAGGAGAGGATGCTTGGAAGCTGGTGCCAGTTTCCTCTGGACATGGCCCTGTGACATCTCCCCTTTGCTGACTTTGCTGTCATAAGTCATAGCCATAGTGTGACTATGTGCCAAGTCCTGTCAGTCCTCCCTAGCAGAGATTTTGTTTTAGTGAAGTGTTCTTGGGAATCCCCAATGCAAACATCAGAGAAGCAAATTTTTTTTACTTCTCACTCTTTGTCACCCAGGCTGGAGTGCAGTGGCACAATCATAGCTCACTGCAGCCTTGAACTCCTGGGCACAAGTCATCCTCCTGCCTCAGCTGGGACTACAGGTATGTATCCTCCTGAGTAGCTGGGACTACAAGCCGCGTACCACCATCCGGGCTCTTTTTTTTTTTTTTTTTCTTTAAAGATGGGGTGCTGCTAGTACTTGAGTTTATCTTTGCACTCCTCACACTCAAGTGATCCCCTGCCTCGAAACTCTCTAAGTGCTGAGATTACAGCTATGAGTCATTGCACCTGGGCCAGAAGTGGAATTTGCTAGAACAACACTGACTCACTAAGATTTGGCTCCATCACTGTTTGGGAAAAGGAAAAATGATGAGGAATGGTGATAAGCCTTTGATAACTGGGTGTCTATAGCCCCCTATGGTTTGAGAGCAGCAGCTGAACTGCTGTCTGCTTTTAGAAGCCACAGTGACCTATGGGGTTAGAAACAGCTGAGCTGTGCTGGATGAAGTGAGGGGAAAAATATACATCTGGGTGATGGCTTTGTTTTTTGTTCTCTTCTGTAGGTGGGAGGAAAAAAAAAAACACAACAGTGACAAATTATAAAGGTGAGTGTTGGGTGGCTCCAAAATGTTAAAAGTTCTCAGGGCTGGAGCAAAGCTGGGGTGGGGAGGGTGCCAAGACTCCATCCAGCCTCTTCTTTAGCCAAGCTGCTGCCCTGTTGCAAGAGCTGCCTCCTTCTTTGCCACCGCCTGTACCCTCCCCCATCTGCTTTCCAACCTGAATCTTTCCCACAGCAGTAATGCTGACCTAACTGCAAATGCTGGATTTACTGCTATGGGTTTAGTTTGTAATAGAAAAAAAAATGTTTAATGGCTTTGTTTTTTGTGGCTTTACATCTAAACGTATTGATATGATAAAAATTGATAAAATGTTAAGTAGCATTTCCATAAATTCTAGAGGGAGCACACTGATCAGGAAAAGCTGCAGAGGAAAGTGGAGGTGGGACCTGCTTCCTTGCTTTGCAGCTAGTGGGCAGCTTTTAAATTCTCAATACTGGAAACAGAACAGGTCCTCAAAATTAACTATTTTTGCTATGGTTTTTGCCTATTGGAGCCACTGGAAAAAAGGAGACTATGAAGAGAGGCAATCTTGAGCTAGAGATATGCTTTGGAATTTACAAATCTGTTTTTCATCTCTAGCTCTTGTAGGATCAACATAGCTGACACTCAGAGGCTGATGATTTTCTGGCCCCACGTGTATAGTTTTGAGTTGGTCAGCTTGGACCCTAAGGTGAATAAGGTAAAAAAAAAGCCCAAAAAAGCCTTGCTTGTCACTCGGCTAAGAACACAGCTGTCTGGCCCTGCAGCATCTCAGTCTCCAGTTACTGGAAGAAAATATATTAGATGTTGGGAAACTATAAGGCTACAGGGTGATGCTGCATGTTGGCAGGGAGAACTGTTCAATGTAGAAACTGTGGGGAACAAAGAGAGATTCTCATCTGTGTAGCCGCTGCTACGTGCTAATTTGGGGGTAAGAAAAGTGTTAAGAAATAAAAAAGCCAAGACCTCTGTCTTCACAGAGCTTTCAGGCTAGAAGGGAAAGTGGTCACAGTACAAATTGTATACAACTCCACTAGTACTTAAGAGGTCTGATTTATTGCTTTGAAACACAAGTGCAGGATGTTTACGGTTTATCAGCAGCCTTTCCCTTTGCGGAAATTGTAAACTAAGAAATAAAGAATCCTAGAAGCCCCACCAACTGGAAAGGACACTCCCTTAGCCAAGGGGACCCCAGAAAAACCTTACAACTGAGTTCCTGGCCATGACGAGATGGAGGTCAGACATGTCTCATTATACCCTCTCATGTTTGTGGTTTAGACACAGTAACTGACAGCATTAATGTTAAAATAGAGATCGTAAGACTGGCAGAACAGACTTTCGTGGCAATGAGATACCAAATTATAGAAAAACAAGGGCCTAAGGCCATGGCCAGGCAAGGGATTAAGCTCAAGCACCTTAAACTTGAAGTAAACTATGGTCCCAGCTGCCACAAGGTTTTTCCTTTTTCTCTAGCAGCTAAATAAACACTGACCTTAGAGATAAGCAAAATGGGAAACAATTGTAGCTCATCACCAGACACTAATTGGCTCCCAACCCCTGTTCCAAGCACCATAACTACAGCTTTGATTAGACAAGAGACTGATTTCAGTAACTTTCTCCTGATAAGAAGACCACCCACCATAAACTGGTTCTGACTGGGTTTACAGAGGAGTTGCACACTTGAGGTGCCTTTATGTCCTGAAAGACCTTTTTGACTGATAGGGCCACAGTTATAATACATTCAAATGTTAAGGTCTCCATCCCAAAGTGAACATGGGTCACATGTTACATGCCCTATTAGTTCAACACCTTGGCAGCATCAGGACCACCTTCATTGCATGTTCATAGCTCCTCCTGTAACCTGGTGAGAGGGTCTTATGTTTTAGCTTCAACTTGGCCAACATGGCCTCCATCCCAGCTATATTTCCTTCAAAGTGCCTGTCCCGGTCTTAGCCAGGGCATTCTTCTCAACCTATTTTAGGCTGTAACCCCTAATGAAATAAAGCCTCCCTCCATTCCGATAGTTAAATCTTTGCGTTTATATTATTTTATTTTATTTTATTTGAGATGGAGGTTTTATAAGCCCAGGCTGGAATGCAATGGCCGCGATCTTGGCTCACCAGAGCTCCTCCTGGGTTCAAGCAATTCTCTCCTCAGCCTCCTGAGTAGCTGGGGCTATAGGCACCTCCTACCACCATGCCCGGCTATTAATTTTGTATTTTTTAGTAGAGGTGGGGAACTGCAGCCAGGCTGGTCTCAAAGTCTGACTTCAATTGATCTACCTGTCCATGCTGCCCTCCCAAAGTGCTGGGATTACAGGTGTGAGCCACTGCACGACTGTCATGATTTTTTGGAATTCAACAAGTCAAATAAGCGGTTCCTTGATAGAGGCAACATTTAGGGCAGAATGTTAGTTTTTGTGCTTCCCTGCTTGCTTCAGTAAGTTTCCTGGATGTTTGCATTTTACTTGTCAATCAATTCACAGTGACTGAGGGTAGGCCACATTGCCCTGGCCTATGTGATAAAAGTAACATATTTTTTATCACATATTTGAGAAGTATCTCTGCTACTAAGACTTTTGTCACCCATTTTTAGGTTCAAGGGGAATATGTAGATTGTTATGTGGAAGTAACTTCATTATCTTACAGGGGGTTTGTTGTACAGATTATTTCATCACTTTAATTCAGCCACAATTTTAATGGGGTATTTTTCCTGATCCTCTCCTCCTCCCACCCTACTTTCCCTCACGTAGGCCCAGTGTCTGCTGTTCCCCTTTGTGTCCATACGGACCTCATCAGTACAGCTCCCACTTATAGGAGTAGAAGGATTGGGCGTTACATGTTGCTGCATACTCTCTTAGATTGGACCTCCCAACAGGACATATAAACAAAGACAGATTGTGGCCTAGCCACTACAAGTCCCTTTCTCTCCTGCTGCCTCCCAAGTTGGGGAGGAGGCACAAGCCCTAAGATCACCCCAGAGCTGTGGTGGGAAGCCCAGGAGAGAGAAACCACCGGGTTATTTCATTAAGAATATGCGTAACCTTGGCTTTTTTTTAAAAGATGTTTCCAATTTTTGCTATTCTCCTTGAGATTTTTGAGACCCTGTCCTACCTTTAGAAGACTGGACACTAGTGCTCACTTGTCACTGACACATGACATGAAAGTGTTGCTGTGTGTAACTTCAAAGTTATGTTTAAAAGGCCATAAGCATCGCAGTTTGCTCAAGTGCTCTTTCCTTGTGCCCTTAACCATAAGTCAAAGCTCTGTGTATGAAACTGCTCTGCTACCCTGGGCTTAGGGTGCCTGGAAGGAGTCTATTTCTGGCCAAAAGCCCATATCCTCTACAGACATGTGAGTACAGAGGCAATCACTTCAGATGATGCCCTTCCTTTTATGGATTCAACTCTAGCCAATGAGTCTTCTCTGCAGTCACCAAACACGAATAAGCAATGGCCATGCTGTTTCTTCCTAGCCCTGTGAACCATGAATAAAATAAAATGGTTGTTTTGTGCATTATTATTTTGTGGTGGTGGTGGTTCTTTCTTTAAAAGAAAATCACAGTAAAAGCACCAAGAATAACACACTTGTAGGACATTCAAAAGGTACAAAGTAACATACACTGAAATCTAGGTTTCCTTCTTTCCCTCTTCCGCAGCCTATCAGGTTCTGCTTCTGGAAGTAACAATGGTTAAGTTTCTGCACATCTTTCCAGATTTGTTAATTAAACAATCATATAGCACTGACACAGTGAGGAAGCTTTTTCAAGGCTTTACTTACATTTATTCATTTACTCTTCATTCACTGTGGACACTCAGGTGGCAGCAGGAAGGAAAGTATTTTGCTCAACCAAATGAAAGTCTGATCTGCTCTTTGAATGCTGTTCCTTCAATCATATGGTTCTATTTTCTTTATGTTCCCAAATCTTTTTTATTTTCTCCCTAATTGAGCATGCAGAGATGTGACTCTGTTTTCTAGTTTTTCTTCCGTTTCACCACTAAATCTTAAATTTCATATGAGACAGGTAGTGATGAAATTCCTGAGTCACAGGACATGTATATATGTATGTTTATGATGGTGCCTTACACACACAAATATTTTTTAATCTAGCTATTAACCATTAAAATTCTATACTCAGAGTGAGGAAATATTACATGTTCCTTCCCAAACCCTGTCAACTACCCCGTCAATTAAATAATCCCTGAAAAAATGGTAACATCTATATTAATGCAATTTTTATATCTAATCGATGACCCATTTGATAAAATAGTTCTAGAAACTTGTAATGAATCAGCGGTGATACAAATTTGTACTGAACTATTTCATATCTAAAAGGGTTATCTACTTTGTTTTAGACATGACAACTCTCTCATGTTTATTTTAGAATTTTTATTGTTGCATGCTTAAAGGGCTTGTCAATTCCCTTCCCTTTCCTAATTCTCATGACCAGATCATAAGAATGTGTCTGATCAGGCTGACTGATGTGCCACAACACATATTTAATCCTGGAATTTAGGGTTATCAGAAGTCTCCATTTAAAAAAATATTAATTATATGTTTTCAAATATCCGGCTGGTGAACAAATAGTGCTTCATTTTTCTTAATGTCTCAGTGAATAGCCAGCCTTTTATGTATACATGAATAGAGAATCTCTCAATAACTTCAAAGAGATTCAGAAACAAGTACATAAACTTAGTTGCATAGAGAGAAAATGTAGGTAAAATACATAAGTGATAAAAGACCATTTTATATAATTACTTTTTAAACTAAATTTATAATAATGCTTTTTAAACTAAATCTGGAACAAATTTTAAATTATTTAATCTAGAAATGTCCAGTGATTCAGGAACAGCAGAAATGGGTGGGGAGGGCATTTCAACTCAAGCATGGAACTCCTTTTATTCTCAACATGTTACCTTTTTCTCTCTTCACTCTGAAATGTTCACTATCAAATATATTTGAGAGGTCTTTTTTCCTGATTTAACATTTATTTCATACACAGAGAATAACACTGTGGGTCTGGGATTCAGGTTTGAAATGCAACATGTACTCTAAGCAACCCTTTTACCCATGTCAAAATAGCAGCAGTTGGACCCCATAATGTGGCATGTATTCATTTGAAAATTCTACGGTGACCTATCACTGTGATCATGTGATGAAGCATATCTTGCCTTCCATTCTAATCATCACACTCTGTGAGCTTTGAGGTTCAAGTTTGACAGCATTTGTCAATTTTGGAACGTCACACAAAGAACGCTCAAATAAGGGGAATTTTAGGTACTGTTGCTGAGGTTTCACTTTCATCTTCTAATTGTGGTTTCTTTAAATAGGCCAGTTCACTTGTACTCAAAATGTCTTCCTCATTTTTTTGTTTCCCCTACTCCAATTTGTCTATGGATTTATGAACATGTTTTATAGTATTATTACTGATTTGTACTTTTGATTCTTCCACCAAGCTTTTTGTCTTATTTTCCTATTTTTAGAAAAATGTACTGTTTCCCCACACCACTTTTGTACACAATCTTTAATAGAATAGATACAGAAAAAAACACAACCACACTGCCTTCAGCAGATGAGGAGGATCTTGATACCAAATACAGCATGAGACATTCCATCAAAAGGAAATTATAGACCAAAGTCTTCTGAGTATAAATGTGAAAATCTGAAACCAAATATTAGAGTGGCCTATATCTGGAAATTTTTAGGAAAAACCCCCTGAAATTTCATGGTGGGAAACATAATTTTGCTTAGTTTAGAGGTTTTGAGGGATTGTTTTAAAGAAAAATTTAAAAGATAAACAGCATTAAATGGATATAATAGTTATAAAATAAAAACATGAAAAGTCTTAAAAATTAAAATATATTAATATATTATAATAAAAATATTATAAAAGGTTATAAAATTCTTTTGTAATCAAGATTGGGATTAGATTTGTTTATAAGGTCTTATTAAAATTAGCCATAATATTAAAAATACAGCCAGGTGCGGTGGCTCACACCTGCAATCCCATCACTTTGGGAGGCCAAGGCAGGCGGATCACGAGGTCAGGAGAAAGAGACCATCCTGGCTAACAAGGTGAAATCCCATCTCTACTAAAAATATAAAAAGGAGCCAGGCATGGTGGCAGGCGCCTGTAGTCCCAGCTACTCGGGAGGCTGAGGCAGGAGAATGGCATGAACCCAGGAGGCAGAGCTTGCAGTGAGCCAAGATTGTGCCAGCCTGGGCAACAGAGCAAGACTCCGTCTCAAAAACATTAATAAATAAAAATAAAAATAAAAAATAAAAATATTAAAAATACATTAATACTCAATTAAAAGTTGTTTTTTTTTTAATAAGTTTAAGATTTGTTCTCCATCGAACTTATCAAAGAGTATGTATTCCCATGTGCCGGAGTGCCAGGTCACCACATACTATTATGTTGGCTTTGCATATTTGATGATGTGTTGCTACCAGGATGCCATCTGGGTCTTTACCAGCATCCTCCTCTACATCCAGAGGACCAAGAGCATGTTCCAGAGGACCACATACAAGTATGAGATGATTAACAAGCAGAATGAGCAGATGCATGCACTGCTGGCCATTGCCCTCACGATGTATCCCATGAGTACTGATGAGAGCATTCACCTCCAGCTGCAGAAGAAATACACGGACAAGATGCTGCACATGCAGAAAGGTGACCCACAAGTCTGTGAAGAACTTTTCAGTTACTCCTGACCCAAGTTCCTGTCGCCTGTAGTGCCCAACTATGATAATGTGCACCCCAACTACCACAAAGAGTCCTTCCTGCAGCAGTTGAAGGTGTTTTCTGAAGTACAGCAGCAGGCCCACCTTTCAACCATCCCCGGCTTCCTCAAGCTCTACACCACCATGCCTGTGGCCAAGCTGGCTGGCTTCCTGGACCTCACAGAGCAGGAGTTCAGGATCCAGCTTCTTGTCTTCAAATACAAGATGAAGAACCTGGTGTGGACCAGTGGCATCTCAATCCTGGATGGTGAATTTCAGTCAGCCTCAGAGGTTGACTTCTACATTGATAAGGACATGATCCACATCGCAGACACCAAGGTCGCCAGGTGCTATGGGGATTTCTTCATCTGTCAGATTCACAAATTCGAGGAGCTTAATCGAACTCTGAAGAAGATGGGAAAGAGACCCTGATGACATTCACACACATTATTCAGGAACCTGTTTTGATATATTATAGGCAGGAAGTGTTTCTGCTACCATGAAACTTTTACCTAGATCAGTCATCAGCCTGTCAACTCAGTTAACAAGTTAAGGACCAAAGTGTTTCAAGTGGGTATCAGTAAGGGATCTTTGGAGCCAGGAAAAAAAAAAAAAAAAAAAAAAAAGGTTTGTTCTCAATGAGATTACACGCAGTAATAATTTTTAATTCTCAAATCTGTTTCTTTTTAAAACTTTTGAGATTCATATCTCAGAAGTTCAACCTTTACTATATTTTTTTTACACATTATTTACAGGTCACACGTCATTACCCTCTGTTTATTTTCCCCTTCAAAAGGTATATCTTTTTACTTGGCTAGAATGGTAACTTTGTCCTTCAACTTTTCCATCAGCTTTTAACTTTTCTCTCACATTCTATTTCTGCTTTTATAATACTAAAATATTGATCTCAAAGGTCAAAAAGATTTTTTCTCAGATGCAACATTTTATACTCTTAACTTTTTGATAAGTCTGAATTGTTGCATGTAATCAGGAAATTTACCATGCTATTATTAGGTTGGTGCACAAGTAATTGTGGTTTTTGCCATTACTTTCAACAGGATTGTAATTGTAATCCCCATTACCTTCAAAGGCAAAAACTGCAATTACTGTAGCAACCTAATACTAGGAGCCATATATCCGCCTGCTCAAGGTGCTAGTTTTCATGTTTACATTCCTCTATAATACAGTGTTCACTCATGACCTTGAATACATTGTGCTTGTGTCTAATTAATTCAAGTATCCCTTTCATCAGGTTTGACTTCAAGTTATTTAAACAGACTTTATTTAGGCACTTCTCATTCTCAAGTGTGCCTCAGTCCAGGTTGCTCAGATAGTTGCTCAATTAAGTCAGTGAGAGAGTTGGGGTCATAGATTTAATTCATTAATCCACTAAAGCATCAGTCCAGATAGCCATATTTTCAGTTAATTTCAATTAGCTGCTCATGAAGGGTTGGCCAGTTGAATGGAAGTTGATTCTTGGCACAGCCTTCAAGTGGCAATTGGTTTAAAATGTCCTGAGTTCTGAACCATCTTGGGGGCTGAAACAGTTTGGATATGTGTCCCTGCCCAAATCTTATGGTGACTTGTAATCCCCATTATTGGAGATGACTGGGTGAGAGGTGACTGGGTCATAGGAGTGTATGTCTCATAAATGGTTTAGCAACATCCCCTTGTTGCTATTCTTGCAACAGTGAGTGAGATTTGGTTGTTTAAAAGTGTGTGACCCCTCCTCCCACCCTGCTCCTGCTCTGGCCTTGTGATGTGCATGCTCCCACTTAGCCTTCTGTTATGATTCTAAGTTTCCTGAAGCCTCCCCAGAAGCCACGCAGATGTCAGTATCATGCTTCCTGTAAAGTTTTCAGAACACTGAGCCAATTAAATCTCTTTTCTATATAAATTACCCAGTCTCAGGAATTTTTTGTTTGTTTTGTTTTGTTTTTTGGTGGGGGGGTTGTTTGTTTTGAGACAATCTCGCTCTGTCACCCTGGCTAAAGTGCAGTGGCGTGATCTCAGCTCACTGCAACCTCCACCTCCTGGGTTCAAGTGATTCTCCTGCCTTGGCCTCCTGAGTAGCTGGGATTACAGGCATGTGCTACCATGCCCGGCTAATTTTTGCATTTTTAGTAGAGACAGGGTTTCACCATGTTGGTCAGGCTGGTCTCAACTTTTGACCTCGTGATCTGCCCACCTTGGCTTCCCAAGGTGCTGGGATTACAGGCATGAGCCACCATGCCTGGCCAGGAATTTCTTTATAGCAATGTGAGAATGGACAAATGCAGAAAATTGGTACCAAGGAGTGGGGCATTACTATAAAGGTACCTGAAAATGTGGAAGCAGCTTTGGAACTAGGTAATGGGCAGAGGTTGAAAGAGTTTGGAGAACTTGGAAGAAGACAGGAAGATGAGGGAAAGTTTAGAACTTCTTAGAAACTGGTTAAATGATTGTGACCAAAATGCTGATAGTGATATGGAAAGTGAAGTTCAGGCTGATGAGGTCTCAGATGGACATGAGGAACTTAGTGGAAACTAGAGCAAAGATCATGCATGTTATGCCTTAGCGAAGAGCTTAGCTGGATTCCATCCATGTCCTAGGGATCTATGGAAGTTTGAACTTGAGAATGATGTTGTAGAGTATCTGGCAAAAAAATTTCTAAGCAACAAAGTGTTCAAGAAGTGGCATGGGCCAGGCATGGTGGCTCACACCAGTGATCCTAGCACTTTGAGCGGCCAAGGCAGGTAGATCGCTTGAGCCCAAGAGTTCAAGACCAGCCTGGGAAACATGGCAAAATCCCATCTCTGACTAAAAATCTATAAAAAAATACCTGGTGTGGTGGCATGAGCCCATAGTGCCAGCTACTCAGGAGGCTGAGATGGGACAATTACCTAAGCCTGGGAAGTCTAGGGTGCAGTGAGCCATGATCGTGCCACAGCACTTCAGCCTGGGTGACACAATGAGACCTTGTCTCAAAAACAAAACAAAACAAAAAAACTGGTGCGACTGCTTCTAACAGCCTATGCTTGGATGCGGAAGCAAATAAATCAGTTCGAACTCACATTTAAAAGGTAACCAGCACAAAATTTAGAAAATTTGCATCCTGCAGCCTGGCCATGTGGTAGGAAAAAAACCAAAAAACCAAAAACAAAAAAACAAAGCCTGTCTTCAGAAGAATTCAAGTGGGCTGCTGAGTGACCACCTGCTAGAGAAATTTGTATAACTAGAAAGAAGGCAAGTGCTGATAGTCCAGATAATAAAAAGCCTTGAAGGCATTTTAGAAACCTCAGAGGCAGCCTATCCAAACACAGGATCAGAAGCCCAGGGAAGAATTGTTTTGGAGGTCAAGCCCAGGTCTGCACTGCCCTGCACATCCTCAGGACTCTGCTCCCTGTCTCTTGGCAACTCCAGATCCAGCAGTGGCTTAAAGGAGTCCAGGTTAAAGGTAACTTAAGCTGTTGCTCTGACAAGTGTTAAAGTCATAAGCCTTGATGGCTTCCACATGGTGTTAAGTCTGCTGGTGCACAGAATGCAAGCGTGAGTGAGGCTTGGCACCTCCACCTAGATTTCAGAGGATGTGTGGAAACGCTTGGGTGTCCAGGCAGAAGCTTGCTGCAGGGGTGGAGCCCTCACGGAGAACCTCAACTAGGGTGCTGTAGAGGAAAAATGTGGGGTTGGAGCCCCCACAGAGTCTGTACTGGGGCATTTGCTAGCGGAGCCACCATCCTCCAGACCCCAGAATGGCAGATCTACTGACAGTTTGAACCCTGCACATAGAAAAACTGCAAGCACTAAACTCCAGCCCATGAGAACAGCTTTGGGGGCTGAACCTTGCAAAGCCACAGAAGCAGAGCTGCCCATGACCTCAGGAGCATACTGCTTGCACCAATGCCCTGGATGTGGGACATGCGGTCAAAGGAGATTATTATGGAGCTTTAAGATTTAATGATTGCATTGCTGGGCTTTGAATATGCATTGAACCTGTAGCCCCTTTCTTTTGGCCTATTAGTCTCTTTTGGAATAGGGTTTGTAACCCAATGCTTGTACTCCCATTGTATTTTGGAAGTAACTCTAACTTGTTTTTTATTTTACAGGTGGAAGAGATTTGAGACTTTGGACTTCAGACTTTTCAGACAATGCTGGAATGGGCTAAGACTTTGGGAGACTGTTGGGAAGGCATAACTGTATTCTGAAATGTGAGAAGGACATGAGATTTGGGAGTGGCAAGGGGTGGAATAATATAGTTTGGATATGTGTCCCTTCCCAAATCTCATGTTAAAATGTCATCCCCAATATTGGAGGTGGGGCCTGATGGGAGGTGACTGGCTCATGGGGGTAGTTTTCTCATGAATGGTTTAGCACCAGTCCTTTGGTGTTATCCTTGCCAAAGTGAGTTCTCACAAGATCTGGTTGCATAAAAGTATGGGGCATCTTGCTCTCACTCTCTCTTGCTTCTGCTGCTGCTATGTGAGATTCCTATTTCCCCTTTACATCCCACCATTATTGGAAGATTCTGGAAGTCTCCCAAGAAGCAGATGCCACTATGCTTCCTCTACAGCCTGCAGAACCACGAACCAATTAAACCTCTTTTCTTTATGAATTACCCAGTCTCAAGTATTTCTTTATATCAATGCAAGGATAGACTAATACAGGGCCAAGCAGACCATGGTCCCTTAGGATGGTCAGCTGATTATAAGGTGGCTTATACTGCAAGGTGAGGTCAGGGATTAAAACCTAGAAGTTGAAGGATTCTTTTTTTATTATTGTTTAGGTTGAAAGATTCATTTTTTATTATTGTTTCAGCTCTTCTTTTGACTTAGCCACCTCTTCTAGGGCATTAGATTCCTGAAGAAATTCTGGGGTAGGAGCAGTTGAGAAAGCAAGTGAAAACAACTCTTTGTTCAGGGTTCAGGTAATTATTTCAAGGTCTTGGGTCTTCAGAGACCTCAGTCCCCAGAAAACCAATTACCTTCTTGTGCCAGATCCATCACTCATCAGTGCTGTGACTCTGGGCAGACCACTTCAAATCTTTCCATTTCACTTCCCTGGGCTGTCAAATATGGGTTGTAGTCCCTACTCTGTGCATTCCTCCAGGCTGATGTAAGCATCACAAGAAATAATAGATATTCTCCGTGAGCTGTAAAGCATCCTACCCATGGAAAGAAAGAAAATTCCATCCTCCACTGCCCTGGAGCCACCCACGTTTCTTCTCTGTATTCAACCACTACCAAGGTTCTGGCATATTATTCTAGACATATAATCATTGAACACTTCAGGGCACTTACGAATCACCAGTCTTCTAAAGACTTTACCTCCATTTCACTACTTTTAGCCTCATAACATAACATAGGCCATATTAACATTTCAATACCTCAGAACAGGGAACTGAGGCACAGAGAGGCCTCTATAACTTTCTCAGGTTTGTGCATCTTCTAAGTAGGACTTGAACCCACACCTTTATGCACCAGGCCCAGTGTTCCTGATCACTCCAATATTTCTATATTGTCTCACCTCAATACAGGTGTTTGCATACACAGTCAGTCTGTTGGTTATTAGTGCAACTCGCACTGCAGGTTCTTGTTAAAATCCAACTGAGATTCAGGGGGCTTCGCTATGCAGATGGTGAACAATGGGTCAAATATTTAAACTGTCAATAAATGATTACTCATTTCTCTATGGTCTTTGGCAGGAAGATGTCAACAGTTGTCTTTTTCATAGTACATTTCCCAGCATCTTGCCTCCAGGATATGAGAGTAGATCTTGAGGGATCAAGGCAACCTACTGTCCACACCAAGCGGAGGAAGAGAATAATCTGCCACTGGCCTCATAGTTCGGTGCACCCTGGAAAGCAGTCAACTGAAAGTATTGTGGAAATTAAATTAAGTTCATTCAAGCATAACAATTCTAGATTATTCAGTGTCTCATATTTCAGACTACTCTAAAATTGCTATGCTATATTCTTTATTTCATGTGTGCAAATTTAAGTTTATTAAGTCAAACACTACTGCTACAACTACAGAAGATATATTTACAACTTCAAAATTGCTTCAGCTTTAATAGCATAGAATATCTCAATGTAGTATTTATATATTTAGTTGCTTGTTAACCATTAGCTAAAATGAAACACTTGCTGAACAATGCTGCATATTTTTTAAATTAATGGACATTATGTGAAACAGTTTTAAATTAACATTAAAAACTGAAGTAGTGTAGAAAGTCCTCATATACCCTTCCCCCACCTCAGCATCCTTTTTGTAATCACATCTTACATGAGTGCGGTAAATGTTACAATGACTGAACTAATATTGATACATCCTTATTAATGAAAGTCTAGAGTTTGGCACAGAGGTAGAGATGGACAATCCTGATGTCCAGTTTTTTCATAACTGTATGTATCCAGTGATTAATTTTCCATTTGGTAGGAGCGTAACAGTTTTATCTTCATCAATATTTGTATCGTATGTTAGTGTATGTGACATTACTTCTCCATTACATGCTGGCTTCATTTCTTGTTGTACTTCAGACTTCTCACAGACCAGCAAGGGGCCTGCAACCATTCACGGACTACTCAGGATTGCCATGGTTATGCTGGCCCTACAGGTGCTTGACAAACTGTAGGTGGTCTTCTTATCAGGAGAAAGTTACTGAAATCAGTCTCTTGACCAATCAAAGCTGCAGTTATGGCTTGTGGAACAGGGGTTGGAGGTTAATCAGTATCTGGTGGTGAGCTACAATTATTTTAATACCGCTAATCTTGAGGTCAGTGCTTGTTTAGCTGCTAGAGAAAAATTAACTGTGGCAGTTAGAACACAGTTTATTCCTAAGTTTAGGGTGCATGACTTAACCCTTGCCTGTTGTGGTCTTCAGTCCTGTTTATAATTTGGTATCTCATTGCCACAAAGAGTCCATTATGTCTTATGATCTCTAATTTCACATTAATGTTGGGCAGTTGTGTCTAAACCATGAACATGAGGGGGTATAATGAGATGTGTCTGAACCTCCTCCCATCTCATCATGGCCAGAAACTCAGTTTTAAGGTTTTCCTGGGGTCTCTTTGACCAAGGGAGGGCCTGTTCAGTCAGTGAAGGGTTAGAATTTTTAGTTTACAACTCCCACAAAGGCAAAGGCTGCTGATAAGCATCTGCACTTGTGTTTCAAAGCAACAAACACACTTTTTTTTTTTTTTTTTTTTTTGAGATGGAGTCAAACAATAGGGCACACAGAAGTCATGCAACATGGTGGTCCTACCACCACCTACAGCCTCTCCTCCTCATTAAAGTGGCCTGTGGAGGGCTTAGCCCAGCAGGCTGAGAGCTTCTACACAATGGGTATCTGCTCCCTGGGAGGGTGTTCTCAGGACAGCCTTCATTTGCCTGCAGGGATTTTGGGGGTTGTTTTCAAAGCACAAGTGTGGTCCCAGCTAAGAGCAGCCTCATCAGCACTCTCCTCAGATGTGTTGGTCTCCTTGATGGGCCAAAGGAAGTGAGAAGCCACTGAAAACACATATACTTATTTGTCTTCCCTTTTTATGTTACCCACTCCACCATCACATTTCGTCTTCCTCTTTTTCTCCATCCTTCATATCTTCCATACCTTCTCCGAGATGGAGGACAGGAAGTAAGCAAGTTTGTGCCTCAGTGAGTTATTTCAAGGTACATACCACTCTCCCCTGAGGCTGATGACATCTGTAATAATATTTTAAAAGCACTGTGAGGATTATATTATGCTGTGCACTTCACACAGGTCTGTTTTTTCTCTTGATGACTTTAGGAACCCAGAAGGGTAAGTGGTTAAGTCAAAAATCAAAGGTCCCCAAACTAGCACAGAGGATACCTGTGGAAATGATAAGACCTTTTCCTGCCACATTGATCTTTCAAATTGATTTAGATTCGCAGTGGCACAGTCCTTAATTCAAGGGGGAAAACTGGTGCTGAGGGAAATGCCTCTACATTACAGTTTATAATGGAAACTGTCAGTTGGTAAGAGATGCCCACCTAATACCACCTCAATCAAGGGTATTGTGTGTCTCCCGTAATGTACATTGTCAGATTTTTATCTCTAGATTTGATTGGAAAAGAAATAAACCAGGAAAGTAAAAGCTCTGTGTAAGAAAGAAGCATCGTCTTACATTGACAAGGTCTTCTTTATTTGGAGATGACTTGTCCAAAAGTTTCTCCAAAAGCTGGGAGGACACAGAGTGACTGTCGGTGTCCTGGAGGTTGGAGATTATGGATCACTCAGGGAGTTGTGCTTAATGTGGTGCGTGGAGGTGGTGGGTTCACATGCATGGACTGAGTTGACACAGGGCCATCCTCCTGGGTGGAGGAAGGATGGCAAAGAGGAGCAGCAGGAAAGAAATGAGAAACCACCAGGAGCCAGGAAGGACAGGTTTCCCCTAGAAGCATCAGAGGAAACCTGGCCCTTCCTATGGATTTTGCACTACTGGCTCCGAGAACTGAGACATTTCTGTTGTTTTAACCCACCCAGTTCATGGTCATGTGATTTCAGGCCTAGGAAGCTAATATACTAAGACAAATCAATATACCTATATTTTGAATTTGCATGCATTTCTTTCATGTATGTCCCTAATATTTACACAATTATGATTATTTTTGTTTATCTTTCTATATTTTATATACCACTAGTGTCATTTTAGGTTAATTTAAATAATTTCCCTGGTCGTGAAGACAACATAAGTATATAACGCCTGCATAATTATACACACACACACACACACACACACACACACATATATATATATATATTTTTTTTGAGACCGAGTTTCACTGTGTAGCCCAAGTTGGAGTGCAGTGGCGTAATCTCAGCTCACCGCAACAGCTGCCTCCAGGGCTCAAGTGATTCTTGTGCCTCAGCCTCCCCAGTAGCTGGGACTACAGACACGCACCACCATGCCTGGCTTTTTTTTTTTTTTTTTTTTTTGAGAGAAAGTCTCACTCTTGTCCCCCAGGCTGGAGTGCAATGGTGCGATCTCAACTCATGCAACCTCCACCTCAGGGTTCAAGCGATTCTCCTGCCTCAGCCTTCCAAGTAGCTGAGATTACAGGTGCCTCCCACCACGCCCAGATAATTTTTGTATTCTTAGTAGAGACAGAGTTTCACCATGTTGGCCAGGCTGGTCTCAAACTCCTGACCTCAGGTGATCTGCCCACCTCAGCCTCGCAATAATTTTTCGTATTTTAGTAGACACAGGGTTTCACCATGTTTCCCAGGGTATTCTCAAACTCCTGAGCTCAGGTGATCTGCCCACCTCGGCCTCCCAAAATGCTGAGATTATAGGTGTGAGCCACTGCGCCCAACCACAATTTTATTTTTAGCATAGGTTCTAATACAGACTGATTTTTAGCTAATTCTAATTGCTTATTAATATCAATAAAAATGTGCAGATCATCTTGTTATTGAAGCTCTATGGATCTGTGAGCTCAGGGGAGATGCCTCCGTGTACAGTGGGAAGCCTCAGGTGCAGCATACCTGGCATCTCCTGCTCAAGATAAGAGTGCAGGCAGGGAGCTTGCTGGGCAAGTTTGCAAGAAGGAGACTAGACTGAGGCATGAGAAACAGTCTGTCACCAACACCCACCAGTGTTTTCATGCCTGAGTCAGACCAGAGCTTTTCAGATGTTACTGTGTGTACATCATCTGAGATCATATAAAGTGTGAATTCTGATTCCATGGGTCTGGAATAGGACCTGATGTTGCATTTCTAAAGGGTCCTTCCCCCAAATTTTCCCATACATATTTTAATATCCTCAAATTCATAAGAACTGTGGAAAACAAGAAGGAAAGCCATGAGCAGACAGAAACCAAAGAGTAATCTCTTGCAGAGAGAACTAAAGACTTTTGACTTAAAATTTTCCCAGTCCAGGGCTGGGCGCTGTGGCTCATGCCTATATTCCCAGCACTTTGGGAGGCCGAGGTAGTTGGATCACCTGAAGTTAGGAGTTTGAGACCAGCCTGATCAACAAGGTGAAACCCCGTTTCTACTAAGAATACAAAAATTGGCCAGCTGTGGTGGCAGGCACCTGTAGTCCCAGCTACTCAGGAGGCTGAGACAGGAGAATTGCTTGAACCCGGGAGGCGGAGGTTGCAGTGAGCTGAGATCATGCCATTGCACTCTAGTCTGGGTGACACAGCAAGACTCCGTCTCAGGAAAAAAAAAAAAAAAAAAAAAAATTCCCAGTCCAGGCCAGAAGATGGCTAGAGAGGACAGCTGAGAAGCTGACAGAGGTGCCACTTTAAGAAACACCAGAAATGAAAGTAAATACAGCCGGGCGTGGTGGCTCACGCCTGTAATCCCAGCACTTTGGGAGGCCGAGGCGGGTGGATCACAAGGTCAGGAGATCGAGACCATGGTGAAACCCCGTCTCTACT